>NC_080054.1:5952752-6040252 GCF_026212465.1 Amaranthus tricolor
ACCATATTTTATGTTTATGAAATATGGCAATTAGGGCTCTTTCTTGAATAGGTTCTTGAAAGAGGATGTTTATATGAAACAACCTCAAGGTTTTATAGATTTGAATCATCCAGGTAGAGTGTGAATGGCAGTTAGGTCTCTTTCTTGAATGGGTTCTTAAAAAAAACAATCTATAGTCTGTAACAAGCTTCAAGGAGTTGGAACTTCCGATTTGATGAGGCAATCAAACAATTTGGTTTTCTAAGAAATAAAGAGGAATCTTGTGTTTTCAAGAAGTTGAGTGGGAGTAACATCACCTTCCTTATATTGTATATAGATGACATAAAACTCATAGGATTGACTTAAAACTTGTTTCTCTATGAAAGACTAAAGAGAGGCCGAGTGCATTCTTGAGATCAAGATCTATAGAGATAGATCTAAAAGAATGATTAGACTTAGTTAGAAAGCTAGTTTGGATAAGATTCTTGCAAAGTTCAATATGGAAAACTCTAAGAAAGGTTTCATTCCAATGTAGCATGACATATCACTTAGCAAGACTCAATGTCCAGTCAACACTAAAGAAGTTGAGTGAATGAGTAAAATACCTTATGCCTCTGGAATAGGTTTGATCAATGTATATAATGATTTATACTCGACCAGATGTTGTACTTCCTTTGACCATGTGTAGCAAATATCAGACGAACCTTAGAAAATTCCATTGCACAGCTACAAAGAAAATCCTTAAGTACTTAAAAAGAACTAAGAACAACTTCCTTATCTATGGAGGTAGTGAGGCACTGGTCATTGATAGTTACATAGACGCAAATTTCTAAACAAACAAAGATAATTCTCGATCTTAATCAGGTTTCATGTTTAATTTGAATGGAGGAGTGGTAAGCTAAAAGTGTTCAAAGCAGAACTCAATCACAGATTCTATACTACATTAGTAATGTACATAGTTGCATGTGATGCTTCAAACATGTACTTAAGAAGTTTCATCATATTAGAGAAATTATTGCTAGAGGAGAAGTAACAGTATACAAAGTTCATACTGATGATAGTTTAGCAGATTCTTTGACTAAACCATTACCACGTCCTAAGCATGAACATCAAATTAGGTCTATGGGGATTAGACATGAAGGTAGATGGCTTTAAACTATTTCTTTTTGTTATTCTGTTGTAAAGACACATATATGTTTGTTTATTATAACACCCCGAGATTTTCTAACGTCGTTAATCAATATCTTAATAACTTTTAGAGATTTTATAATTATATTAAATCAATTTAGAAGTAGTTTTAATAAATCCCTTTCATATACAAATTTAAATATTAACATATAATTATATTAAAAATACAATTACGACCTCTAAAATAAAGAGATTCGAATCAAAATTATTATTTTATTAATATGTGTGAGTACACAAAGGTGAGTCTCTTAGTTGAGCCTCGCAAGCAAATAACTCTAGATTAAATAAATAAATAAATAAACATAATAATAATAATAATAATAATAATAATAATAATAATAATAATAATAATAATAATAATAATAATAATAATAATGATGATAAAAGGGCATGAAACCCTTGATGCCCCAAAACAAGCCGTCACTCCCTCCTTCTTCCCTCTCTTCTCTTTCTTCCTCTTCTCCCAGTGAAGACTCACGGCACACAGCAACCAACTGCTCCTCCTCTTCAACCGAGCAGCAACCAACCTTCCCCTCCCTCCTAGCGACAGCAACAGCTGTGTTTTTCCCCAACAACAGCAGCAAGCTGCTGTGACACCGATTGCAGCAGCCCACGCAGCCTTACTCCACCATTTTCGTGCTCCACACCACCACAACCACCACCTATATATACCCTCACCCTTTACTAGTCCCCCATTGTAAGCCATCTCTTCTATTTTCTCTAATGAATTTTCTAGTTTTATTTGGAGTTTTATTAAGTGTATTGAGTTTGATGTTGATTTTGTGTTAAGTTCATTGAATCTTTTGTAGGTAAGAGTTTGATGAATGAATTGGACATATTTAGGATTTAGGGTTTGAAGTATGATTAGAAATTATGAGTTGTGTGTTGATTGTGTATTACTTCCATTGAATTTGAGTATGAGAAATAGTTAACGATATTATCTTTGAATATAGAATAATTAGGGTTTGATTTAGAGTTGAAATTAGTAATAGTGTGAGCTTTCATGTACATTATAGTGGTGTATTAGTTTATTGATTCTTGCTATGGATAATGGTTAAAAGTATTATCTTTGAACATGAAATGACTAGGGTTTGTATTTAGAAATGAAATTACTAATGATGTGTGTTTTATGCTATATTTTGGTGATAATTGATTAAATAAACTTAAAAGTTGTTTTAATACTTAGTCGATTGGTTATTGTTGTGATAATTAGTAATGATGATGATTTTAGTTGACTATGGAAGTGATTTTTTGTTGTTAAATTGGGAATAATAGTTACTAATTATTGTGGTTTGATTGTTGCGAATTACAAGTACTCTTATTAGGTTGTTATTGAAGTCATAATGCATAATGTTAGTAAGCCAAGAGCATAATGTCAATTTATCGTCGATGCTTGCTAAAGTTACTTGTCGTGTTTTGATTATAATTCTTTCTAGCTTTGGAGAATGTAACAAATGATATCGCGATTCAATAACTCTAAAATTTGCCTTATTGTTGTATAAGTGTTATATTAAGATTGTAAGGGTTAGTTGTGATTAGTTATTTTTGGGTAACGCGAACTGATATACTAAAAATTAGTTGATGAAAAGGAACGATTCATATATGCTTTTGCTTTTAAATTGGTGAAACGACTTATGTTGTGTTGAGTTAATGATTTTGACTTGTACTGAATGAGTTGTGTACGTGCTAGAGTAATCGAAAAACTCATGTTGAATAGGTGATAATGGTTACTTTGGTATTTAGTTGGTATGACAAAGTAGTTAAGGGGATTTATTACTTTTATTCCTAAATTGTATAGGCTTCCAGTTCATAAGAGGAAAATAGAACCTTAGTTGGGTGAATTTTGTAACTTTTGGTCGTGTAGTGACGCTTACAGGTACGTACACGTAGTAATTAATCCTTATATACAATTTTCCTTCAAGAGATCATTGTTTATTGTTTATTGTGATAATATGCATTGTAAACTGTGAGGTACTAGTGAATACACTATACAAAAAGCTATCGACTATGAAATCCTTGCGCTTAGAAAAGTTTTAGAGAATGAGAGTGTTAGTAGGAGGCGGGGACCACCCCCTTATTTATTTGAGATTTGGATTATGCCTTACTTGGAGTTAGAATGACTCCTTTATAGGTGAATTTCATATTTTGCTGAGTGGCTCAGTGGGTTTTGGCGTGCTGCTATCCTAGGGCGCTCATTAATAGTTGAAAGTGGCGGTTATTCCCATCTGATAAAGTATTAGATTATGATTAGCTGGCGTGACTCAACTGGATTATGTCCGGTTTATTTAGTAGTCCCCTAGGTGAGATCCGACGGGATCACCGTAAGGAGGGTATGAGCATGCTTTTGTCATTGGGCGTCGGGTGACCGATATCGCCCCTTGACCGAGGTGTTACCATGCGGGCCTTGCAAACCCCAATATGGTGGCCTCCTCATTGGTTTAGTACACCAGTGTGTTAGTTTTTCCCGAAGGTAGGATCCGAGAGGGTCAGCTGGAAGATCATACTTTGCTATGGGTGGCGGATGGCCGATAACGCCCTTGGCCGTGTCACTATGCCAGGAAGTAGAGAAAAGATCCACTGATAGAAAGTTATTCAGTGGTAGAAAGTTTATTCATTGATTGAAAGTTATTTAATGATAGAAGGTTCATTCTTTGATAGAAAGCTTACACATTGATAAAACGTTTACTCATTGATGGAATATCTACTCATTGATAGAATAGTTTATGCTAGTGAGAAGTGTGCCTAAGTTAAGTTACCTCAAGGGTATTACAGACTATGATCACACTTACCTTAAGATAGACAAGCTCTATAAGGTCATGTGTTAGGTATTCTGTTAATGCCTTGGTTAAGTTGATACTATGCGTGTTTTGCAAGAGTTTATGTTTTGAGAAGAGGAGCGTAAAGACCTGCATTCTACCCAAGAACACATGGTTCGGGTTGGAAAAGATGTAATGAGATTAAGAAGTATAAGTAGCCGATAAATGGCTACTATCTGTGCTTGTGTCCTATGAAATCATCTTATGTTGTTTTATAATAAATGTTATCTAGTAGTTGGCCTTATTAGTTTGATGCTAGTTACTGACGTGTACGTGTTTGTGTTTATGTTTGATTGTTGATGACTTTCTGTGATTGTCCTGCTATGACACATTGGCCTTTGGTCTAATGTCGAGCAGCAGGAGGATCATAGACAGGCGTAGTAGGTATTGGAGCTTCTTTTTCATTGTATTGCATTGGGGGTGAGTGATGAGGGCGAAGCGTAACCTATGTCATACCATTATCTTTCGATTTTGTAGCTCCTTTTATCCTTTGTAAACTTTGGTTATATATGTTTTGTTATGAGGGCTTGTGTCCTCCCTTGTATATTTGTATTTCTGCTGCGTAGTTTATAACTCTATATGGTTTTAAGGAGTTAAGTCATTTTAAAATGCAAGCATCAACACTGGAACCACGATCCATGCTTGGCATGTTGATTTGAGAAGCCGGCGACGACTCATTCTGCCATGGTGTGAGATTTTAAAGGCAATGATGTTTTAGATTAGTTTAAGGTTTTATTGTGCTAATTGCTCTACCACATGTTCGATTTTTAGAAGACATGCTGCCGAAATTTCTACTCACCTTTTTAAAGTTAATATTTAACGTTTATCTAAATTCTTTTCCTTTTCTTTTATGTAACACCCGAATTTCCTCCCGTCCTTTACGGTTTTGGTTTCGTACAAGGCGTCAGAAATTCAAGGGTGTTACATTTATCAATAATATTTCATTTACATTTGATCTTGGTTAAGTATTAAATATGGTTATTATATAATATTATTTTGAGTAGAAGTATCGAAAATGTTGGAACCTTACTAGGTGAAATCATAGTGTATCTAAAACAGCCCAAACCGACGTAAACAATATAATAATAATATTGTCTACAAAGCACAGCGGAAGACTTATAGAAGTCTGGGCTGAATCCGACCTGTGGCTCGATAGCCACAGCTATCAGAGTATTTTAAAACTTTACAAAACTGTAATACAATTACTGAAAACACAGTTATGAACTAAGTTAATACATTATAAAATATCTATTTTTTTTAAAGACATGATTTGTCAAAATATCATTATAAGTTAACCTTCCAGAAACGATGTCCTCGCTATCGCAACACATGACACATAAATGAGCAGCACATCCATCCGCACTAAAAATGGCAACCTGAAAGTGGATCTACCCCCTGTAAGAGATAGACCCTAAAAAAAACTGTCAACAATTGCATTGTTGAGTAATCCAACAAACTATTACATTTGTATACAAGTCATTAACAAACATTTCCAAATCAAATTCCTTGTTCACTTGGTAATCATTTATAAACATTATTTTATCCAAATCAAAACTCTTTTAAAAGACCGTTTGGTATCGACATAAATACGGTTATGAACCTTTAGTTCATAACGAATTAAAATTCTTTTAAAAGATCGTTTGGTATCAACATAAATATGGCTATGAACCTTTAGTTCATAACGATTCAAAACACGGCTATAACTTTACAAGTTAATAGCGTAAATCAAAATGCAGCTATTACTTTACAAGTCAATAGCGAAACAATACGGCAAATGAAAAATATGATATCATTTGCGAAACAAACAAAACTTTATGTACCAAACGTATTTGTTCAAAACTCATATTAAATCAATAATTTAACAACACTTTAAAACGTGGGAATATATGGACCGTCAGGAAGTAGGCTTGATCTAAATCCTGAGAACACGGGTGATCGTCATCACCGAAAATACGGTTCTTACAAGAACGAAACGGGATCGGGGACTCGAGACCGATCCGAATAACCATTACCTATTATCAAGATATAGGATTTCACAATAATCCGGATATAAATATCCGTTGTCAATTCCCAAAAACGGACATTCTTCAATGTCGAACATTTCAATATAAAACAAAACAATAATTCAATTGATTTTCTTTGAAATCAACAATCATACCTCATTTTCATAATACAATATTTCAAGACTCGTATTTTATAAGTTAGTAACATACAAAATATGTTTTTGTAATCTCTTTAAATGAATACAATATTTAAAAGCTCATATATAAAAACATATGCACATTCAAAACAATAATTTAATAAGGACCAGGAGCAAGGTCAAACAAGGTCAAAATCCACAGTTTCAAACACCAAACGATTTTGCTCAAATATCAATAGTAGTAATACCACACCTTATAAAACATAACTTGAACTTCGAAATACTTGAATTAAATTTAAAAGATAGGGTAGTAGTTTGCTTGTAGATTACCTTTCTACGCCATGAATAACAATCAATAATTAAAATACCAATCAATTCATATGTTCCCAAATTTATACTTGAACCAAACACTCATATTATTCAATTAAGATCCATAACCCAACAATACCAATCCATAAAGGGAAAGCAATAAACCTAAGTTAATCTCAATTACTCAATAAATAACCTTAAACCTCCAATTTATTTTATACTTCCTAATCCCACATAATAAATTCCATTTTAGTACCATAACAGGACACTTGTTAGTAATTTGATCATAACTGTCTCATACGAACTCATCTTGGGGCGATTCAAGTGCCTACGTGATCGCGACTCGAAGCTATACAAATATCATGAAGACACCAGAATCCAAAAACAATCAAAACTATCCCAAAATAGCCAAAACAGAAGGTTCAGTATTGATTTTCCTGACAGCCTGCTGGTATGTCACTGATTTGAACATAACTTTCTCATACGAACTCATCTTGGGGCGATTCAAGTGCCTACGTGATCGTGACTCGAAGCTCTACAAGTATCATGAAGACACCAAAACCTAGAAACAATCACAACTAATCGAAAATGGGCAAAACAGAATGCTCAGTTTTTAAGCTAAAATCTCAATATCCAAATACCAAATCTCATACTAGAAACCAAATAACCCAAATGACCAATTCCAATCAACACTAAAAACAACTCAATCACTAATTGAATCCATATACTCATCTTAAATTCAAGTTGATACCCAAATTGAATCCACAAATACCAAACTACTTTAAAACATTCAATTAATACTTAAAAGGAATAGTTTGTGGATTACCTCAATCACCATTGAAAGACCTTTCAACTTTCAATTTTGAACTTCAATTTGAGTCACAAAATCCCCAATTATTTTATGTTCAAAGATAACACCATTTAAGGAGTGAGACTAGGAAGTGGACCAAGAGATAGGTGGTCCTCGTGGTGGTGCAAAGGACCAAAACCGGCTGGAAGAAGGGGCCAAAATCGACTGAGACCAGCCGCTGCTCACTGGCGGAACACGCAACAGTCAGTGGCCAAGCGAGGTGCTGCTGCTGGTGCCAGTTCGTGGGGGAAGGGGGACGCGGTCTGTGTTGTAGAGGCTGCTCATGGAAGGGAAAAACGGGACCTGTGGTGGCGCTGAGGCTGCTAAACCGTGAGGGAGAAGGAGAGTAAGGTGTACTGATTTGGTGTTGTTTGAAAATAAGGGAGTAAGGGTAATGGATGAGGATAAAGAAAGATATGGGGAAGGGGTGTGTCGGTTTATTTGTGGTAAAATGGGTTTTTATTTTTAGCTTTGACCCATAAAATTCTATTAAAGTCGTCTCGTCGTAAGACAATCTTATATAAGACATGCTGTAAGGGTATAATAGACGATTTATGAAATAAGTAATATTTCGTAATTGGTAGTATGAATAAGGATTGCATTTAGGAATTTATTTTTTCAATACTTTATTTAAATTTATTTTTATAAAGATAAGATAGTAATCAATTAATAAAATATAATCAAAATACACTTTTATCGAAGTATTCTTTATATAAATTTTATACATTAAATAAAATATACCTCTTTCTTGAAAATGTTAACAAATGAAATACTTGAGTCAATATTATCAAAATAATAATATTATTACTCGAATTAACTTACTTAATAATGTCAATCAGCTTAATAAACTTATAATTAAGCTTTATTAAATGTAGTCTATTTCAGTATCATAGTCCCTAGTTTATCACAAGAGTTTAACCCAAGTGATTAATAACTAGTGCATATACATTGTTTGATGTTATAGTTCCTTACAATATGGAAACATAGAGATATTTATTCAATTATGTTGGTACATATACATGGGACATATCATTGAAACTTAACCATGGTTCTAATAATAATAATATTATGAAAACGTGTTTAATGGATTCCTTATATATGCGTTATCCTTTACTGCATTGTTGAATTGTCCTAAGTTAAACTTTGTCATTCGCTGCCTTAAACTATGGTTATAAATACAATGATTAGGTCAGTCCATACCTCAGTGGAAGTAGTTGTTTACAAGATTGTATAAGTCATTCTATTTTGATAAGATTGATATCTAGGCCACTGGAACGATAACTAAGAATTAAAGCATACCCATGCATTCTGGGCTAATTTGTAACACAGATAAGATTAGTTCGAACTCAAAGAGAGCAAGAAAGAATTTTGCGGTAACGTTTTAGCATTACAAGGCGTTGTGTACTACAATAGAAAAATCTGATATTGTAAGACTTAGGAAATTCTAGTATTGTCATCTTGTCTACAGACAAGTGGAAGATTGAAGGATTATGTTCGAGAAACTATCTAACAATACCTTTTAAATACATATAGGAATAAAACGAAGATATAAATTGTACATTTAATATATAGACATTACTTGATAGAGAGTAAGCTACACTTTTAGACTAATAAGATTAGACCAAATAAACTTAATGTATAATCCTAAGAAGTCACACAAAATAGATGAAAAGTCAATTTTTACCAGGTTAATAATATTAAGGTGAATGTACCCAATTATCCTTAATAGCAAATAATAGGGTTTATTTGAAAAAGCGGTTTTTCAATTAGGATATTGACCTTTTTATTATAAATAGGTTTGGTAGTCAATATTAGAACAATTGACTAAAAAGAGCAAATAGAAAAGTTGTATTTTCTATTATTATTTTTCCGGTGCGGACACACCATTGATCTAGATATAAGTGGACCAATTAGATGTATCTAATTTGATACTAATCTCTATGTCGATAGTTCTTTAAAGTAAGTACCCAATCCCTACATTGCCGTACACGCTACAGCATCATAAGTTATTAATTCTTAACTCATTTTATCAATTGATATATTTTGATATACATATTTTCCAAGATAGTATATGTTTAAAAATTGTTGTTGTTTTATATAGCCGATTTCAGAATTTTTTTAAAATACATATATCAAATTATGAAGTGTAAATTTTGGTAATTTCTGAAGAAAGTTTATGGCCCAAAAGCCCCTTCGTATTACTGTCATTGCTCCAAATATATAGTATACAAAGATATCTCAATATGGAAAGATTGAGATAATTACCAAAAGATATGCAATACCTATGATCATGCCTATAATTAAGCAAATCCTATGATATGGAGGATATTTAGAACTAGAATATTCAATACTCTTAACACCCCCCTCAAGTTGGAGCATAGGGGTTAAAAATGCCCAATTTATGTAGTAAAGTATCAAATTGCGTTTGTCCAAGTGGTTTAGTAAATATATCCGCTAGCTGAGTACGAGTAGGAACATAAGGGGGATCAATTACACCACTTGTAATAGCATCACGAACAAAGTGACAGTCCACTTCAATGTGTTTGGTGCGCTCATGGAAAACAAGATTTTTGACAATATGTAGAGCAGATTGACTATCACAAAATAGTCTAATAGCTTTAGGATGATGCACACCTAAACTGAGTAATAAGCCTTTCAAACATTTTAATTCACAAGTGATAGTTGCCATCGATCGACATTCGGCTTCGGCGGAGGAACGAGAAACAGTGTTCTGTTTCTTGGTTTTCCAAGAAATAGGAGAATAACCAAGAAATACAAGCCAACCAGTAAGAGACTTACGAGTAAGAGGACAAGCTGCCCAATCTGAATCACACCATCCCTGTAATGTAAGATCACTATCAGATCTCAGAAGAATACCTTGGCCTGGTGTGCCTTTGAGATAGCGAACAACTCTTAATGCAGCATCCCAATGATCAGTTCGAGGTTGGTGCATAAACTGAGATAATATATGAACAGAGTAAGCAATGTTAGGACGAGTGACTGCTATATATATTAGGCGTCCAACAAGTCTCCGATACGGCTCGGGATCTAAAAGCACGTCACTTGACGCAAGCCCAAGCTTATGGTTTTGTTCCATAGGGAACCCAACTGGTTTTGCTCCAAGAAGACCTGTTTCAGAAATGATGTCAATAGTATATTTTCTCTGGCATAAAAACAGATCGGCAGAACTCCATGCCACTTCGATACCCAGAAAGTACTTTAGTGAACCTAGGTCCTTCATATGAAAGCAATCACTAAGATAAGACTTGAAAGTTTGTACAGCACGTGAATCATTGCCAGAAATAATTAGATCATCCACATAGACCAACACATTCAACTGTATCTGTCCTTTGGTATAAGTGAATAAAGAGTAATCGGAATAAGACTGTAAAAATCCATAATCCTTCAAAGCAGACACGAGCTTAGCAAACCAACACCTAGGTGCTTGTTTAAGTCCATATAAAGACTTACGTAGACGACATACCTTGGTGGGTGAAGAGGACTCAAAACCTGGAGGTAACTTCATGTAGACCTCCTTAGTAAGATCACCATGCAAAAACATGTTATGAACGTCCATCTGATGTAGCTCCCAATTTTTGGAAGCTGCAATAGCAAGAAAAGCACGAACGGTGACCATCTTGGCAACCGGAGCAAAGGTTTCTGTATAGTCAATGCCCTCTTTTTGGAGATTACCAAAAACAACAAGTCGCGATTTCAAGCGTTCGATACTACCATCAGAGTTATATTTGATTCAGTAAACCCATTGACATCCAAGAGCCTTCTTCCCAGGGGGTAATTCCTCCATTGTCCAAGTACCATTCTTTTCAAGGGCTTTTATTTCCTGTTGCATTGATTCTCTCCAACCTTTATGAGACATGGCTTCCTTAAAAGATTTAGGCTCCACTCTCGAGGTAATAGCTACAATAAAGCTACGATAATGCAATGTAAACTTGTCACAATTTATATAATGTGCTATAGGATAGGGCGTACCTGAGGAAGACTGTGGAGACTGAATGTTAGAGGATGGAGATGGACTATCAGTTATAATGGTGTGAGTAACAAAATCCTTGTATAACACCGAAGGCCATTTTTAACGATGACCCTTGCCAAGAGGAGGAGATGAAACGGACTGATCCGTTTTGGAGGCATGAGGCCCAGAAGAACACGCAGGCCCAATGGGCTGACACTCCTCTGGAGATGGTTCATCAATGCATGAGGATGAGTTGGGCCGAAATGACTCTTCTTGAATTGGGCTGGCAGCACGGGTATCATGAGGAAGAGAGGAAGAAGAGGGTGGACTGTCATCATGAATTTGAGTAGATGGGCTGGCTGCTTGTGTTTGTGAGGAAGTTGGAGTGAATTGGGTTGTTAAAGGGAAATCATGTTCATAAATGTCATCGAGGTCCAATGTGATTTCAGCATTTTTAGGAACAACATTTTTAGGTATGATATTACAGGAGGTTGGGTCAAGAAATGGAAACACATCTTCAAAGAACTTCACTCGGGAAACAAAAAATTTTTGGGAATCAAGATCAAACAAGTACCACCCCTTTTTACCAAAAGGATAACCCACAAAGATGCACTTCCTACTTTTACTAGCAAATTTATCTCCCTTTTTTGTTGGTTTTGGCCAAAATAAAGACAACCAAAGGTACGAATGACATTGTAGGAGGGTGGAGTGCCAAATAACATTTCGTAGGGCGTTTTGTTTTGTAGAAGAGGTGAGGGAGTACGGTTAATGAGATGAACTGCAGCCAAGACACACTCTCCCCAAAAATAAATAGGTAGGTGTGCCTGAAACCGCAAAGGCTCATCCCACATTTAAGATGTGTTTGTGTTTCCGTTCAACTCGGCCATTTTGTTGGGGTGTTCCAACACAAGAGGTTTGGAAAATAATCCCATTAGCAACAAAGTAGTCATGCAAACAATTAAATTTCGTGTCGTTGTCACTTTGAACAATTTTAACTGTTTGTGAAAATTGACGATCAACCATGGCCACAAAACGCATAAACATGTGAAACACCTCAGTTTTATCAATAAGCAAATAAATCCAAATAGCACGAGAGTAGTCATCCACAATAGTCAAAAAATATCTAGCACCAAAAGAAAAAGGATGCCTATAGGCACCCCACAAGTCACAATGTATTTTCTCAAAAATACGAGAAGCTCTATTGTCACTTAAATTAAATTTGTCTCTAGGGTGTTTAGCACGAAAGCAAATTTCACATGCTTTATTGAAACTGCCCTTACAATTATTAACTGGCGGAAGCAATTTGCCTACTCTGTGTGATGGATGGCCCATCCGTTTGTGCCATAACTCCAAAGCTGATGAATCATGAGACACCGAAAGATGTTGAACCACTGGCGACCTTTCAAATAAAATAGTCCATCTCGTCTAACACTCGTTCCAATCAGCTCCCTCGATTGGCCCTGTATAGTACACATAGAGGAGTCAAATTGGACAGTACATTGCATATCAGTAATTAATTGCGAAACTAAAATTAAATTACAACGTAAATTGGGGACAAAGAGCACATGCTTAAGGATTATTTTGTCAGAAAAACGAACTGATCCTTCCTTAGTAGCCATAATAGACTGTCCATTAGGAAGGCCAACGGGACAATCGGAGATATAATGAATATCAAATAGCCATGAGTCAATACAGGTTACGAGTCTAGAAGCTCCTGTGTCAACTATCCAGGAAGAAAAATCAAGCTTACCATTTAGTCGATTATCGGAAATGGTAGTATTACCAATAAGACCCGCAAGAGCTTTCCATTGTGCCGCGGTAAACACCGAAGAGGAGTCCTCGGAGGCGTCAGTTCCTGCACCACGACCAGCAGCATTGGTGGCGTTGACTTGAGGCTTGGGTGGTTGACCCCGAGCTTTCCCTTGAAAAGAATCGCGACCATTACTAGACTTAGAACGAGTAGCCCACCATTCCGGGTAGCCTTTGAGTTCAAAACAAGAGGAGATGTCATGCCCCCTCTTCTTGCAATGTGTGCAAAAGAGATGGGATTTATCAGTTTTATCTTCAATGGCAGAAGATGCGTCCTGCCTTCGTCTCGAACGTGTCTTGACTGCGAACTCGACGACGTCAGGTGGCTGTTCTTCGTGGAGTGTGTTAGGACGAAGACGTTCTTCTTGAACAATCAATTGGTAGGCACGATCAAGGGAGGGCAGCGAATCTTGAGAAAGAATGTTGCTGCGTGCCTGACTGTAATATGCGGAATTAAGACCCATCAAGAATTGATGAAGTCGTGATGCATCTCGGCGTTGTTCGTGTAAGATTTCGGCAGTACAATTGGAACAACAGGAACAATTAATTAAAGGTTCATGAATATTCAATTCTTCCCATAGAGCAGAAAGTTTACCAAAATAAGAGGCGACTGTCATGTTCTTCGATTGTTCGCATTTAGCAATGGAGCGTTTGAGTTGCTGGATTCTCGGGTCGTTAACTACAGCAAATCGGGTTTTCAAGGTGTCCCAAAGGCGCTTGGCGTCTTTGTATTTAGAGAGAGTTCCCTTAATTTCGGGATCAATAGTATTCAGAATCCATGAGATAATCATAGCTTGGATTGTGTTCCAATCCGATTGAGTACAAGGGGAGACAGGTCCGGTAATCGTACCGTCCAGAAAACCGAATTTCCGGCGATCCTTGAGTACTAATTGAATGCCGCTTGCCCATTCGTCATAGTTATCGCCTTTGAGACGAGTAGGGGTAATATAATCGCCCGGACGATCTTGAGGTCCGAGAAAATAATGGGACGTAGGATCGATTTTGGGTGGCGGTAGAGGTGGAGTGGCGTCTCCAGCCATGTTGTGGTGGTTAATCAAATTCTGGTCACTGATACCATGTAGAAAGTTTATGGCCAAAAGCCCCTTCGTATTACTGTCATTACTCCAAATATATAGTATACAAAGATATCTCAATATGAAAAGATTGAGATAATTACCAAAAGATATGGAATACCTATGATCATGCCTATAATTAAGCAAATCCTATAATATGGAGAATATTTAACACTAGAATATTCAATACTCTTAAACAATTTCAGAGGGAAGAATTTTGTGATAATTTTTATTTAGGGAGATGAATAGTGACATTTTTGTAATTTCATTCAAAAGTGCCGAGCTGACGTGGGAAATCATATGTTCCACCCCATTTTTTAGTTTGGTGTTGGTGCCAACCCTTTGCTGAGCACTTCCTCGTTGCAACTCTATACTGACTCGCTGGATCTTGCTTCGTCAACTCATTCCGAGTTCTTAGCGACTCGGTTCCGTTTCTCCGCTATCAACTTCTTCTTCCTTTCCTCTTTCAAATTAGGGTTTTCTTCCAACTTTCGATCGCCGCTTTCTACTCGTCTTCAACAATCACTGGTTTGGTAAATCACAGTGATCTCTAAATTTTCGTCCATTTTTCATTGAAATCATGCTATTTTACATGCTAAATTCTCACAATTTATCTTCAATTATTGATTAATTGTTTCATGCAATATTTGATGCTAACTCGTACCTTTTGTTTTGCAGATTTATATCATTCGAGTGTTTTCTGAGTAAATTTGGGGGTTTTCTGATAAGCATGGTAGATTATTTTTAACTTTTGAGTTTTTACATTACGATGATGGTTGAAGATGATTAAATTTTATGCGTTTAAGGTTATTTGTTCAGAATTACCTCCTTGGAGCTTTCAAGCCTGCTTGTCATATATCGATTACATTTGCTGACGAAAAGAATCGGAAAAAGGTAGACTATCTGCTGTTTACAGTGCTTGTTTGGGAGGAATTATTGTATGCCTGTAGTTGATTGAAGGAGGTGTAGACGCATTTTTTTTGGTATAATTTTATTAGCTATGGTATTGAAGGAAATGTCCAAAAGATTTAAATGCTCATTGGTTTCAAATTACAATGGACTATATTAAAATGACCTAGAGGGTGTTATGTATGATTGGTGGCTTGTGAGCGTTTGATTTTTTGATGATTTTGTGTTATTGTTTGTTACTTGGTTATAATTTATAGTTCTGCTGTGAATTTTTTTTGATTTTTATGTTTATGCTTGAATTAGGTCCCAATCAAGAAAGAAAATGGTCAAACTGTCATGGTCCCACTTTTTCAAAGTCAGCAGAATATTGTTGGACAGGTATGTTGTTCGACCTTAACATTCTAGTGTTGTGGAAGAAGTTCATGACATTCAACCGTACACTTTATGATTTAATCTTTTTTGGTCATTGTAGATCTCTGTAGAGCCCGTTCAAGGGAAGAAAATCGAGCACAATGGCATAAAAGTGGAACTTCTTGGCCAAATAGGTATACTTTCATTTTGATTCGTGATATTTAGTACTGTTTCTTGCATGCTATTCAATTCATTCATCTTCAATACGCTTGAAGTTCTTTGTATTGTTAGTTTATGTTAGTGATTATCATATTGAAGTATTTGGGAACATACATTGATGTGTGTTGGTTTCTGGTTGTGGTTTGTGTGTTTGCATACTTAACTTTTGGTATGCCTTTTTCACGATATTGATGAATTGCTTGTTTGACGTTTGCTTGTGATGTGTTTTCCCAAATCTATAAGTGTTCATGTGAAAAATAGTACAAATTAAAGAAAGGGGTACCTTGGGGTTGTTGTGGATGTACGGTGGTAGGGTGGAAATCATGTAATTCTTTCAAGATAACACCAAGAACTTAGAGGTGGGTGGTGCCTCCGATGCCCAAATTAGTACCCATTTATCACTAAAATGATGTAGTGTTTAGAGAGAGAAAGTGTTATATATCATTTGGGAAGCACATATCAATTAGCCTTAGCTTACTCCCTAGAGAGTATATATAGTGAGGCATACGTTGAATCCTAGTGGGCCTTTTCTAATGGATCTAGCCCATAAAATATAGAGCTTATATATTATGTATAAACAATTACCCCCCAACCTAAGAGCTATACTAGATGGGGCACCATGTGCTCCACTCTGTGTGTTTTGCGAGTCTTGCTCTAGAATCTAATCTTGGCTATCATTTTCTACTGGAATTCAGTTTGGATTGGATGTCAATGCAAATTAATGGCTTGTGTCTCAACATAGTTCATATGTTGCAAACTGAGAATACATTTAACCAACTATTTACATATACAAGGCTAGCGCCAAATTCAGAATGAGTCTGGGTTCTATCCACATGTGAAAATTTCAAATTTATTTTGTCCAAATGTCATCTAAGCCATACCTATACAAGTCCCCAATCCATATGCTTTAAGGATCATGTTAAAAGGATGTGAACTCTAGAAATGCAATCAATGCCATATGCTGATGCTATCCGACAATTCGTATAACTGTGATGAAAAGCAATACAATGAGCTATATTTATACAATATTATGAATTTACTTAGCTCAATCCGTTGGGTGTTATTCGTAAGGTATATGAGCAAGGTGATAAGTGTCAGTCACTTGCTATTAAAGTACTTTTCTATTAAGTACTTACCAATTAGCCTCTCTAACTGGGTAATCTTCCAATTGGGTACATTAACTTGCTACCAAAAATTTGATTCCCGTAAACTGGAGTCTGTAAATTTGCTCCTATAATCTAGGACGCCTTGTCTAGGCATTTCATATATTGACAATTCTACTCAAATAGTTATAGAAAATGTTGGTGATCCCACTTTTTGGAAGGATATCGTAACCGGAAGATCGTAACTGGAATGGGACACCATAACTGGTGCTTGAGCTTTGATTCTCAGATTTGGAGCCTGTGTCTCGTATCTAATTGGCACCCTTTTGTTTTTTACTTTTTGTTCGTTGTTTTGGAGTACACACTCGAAAATGGTGGGGAATAATACCACTTGTATTTTCAAAGTTTCTTGGCCAATTTTTCTCGTGAGGAGAGGATAAAAATAGTTAGATTTCTCAATCATCATTAAAGATGGTCAATAAGTTTTTTAGTTAGATTTGAATTTTCAAGAAGAATCCTTCCCTTGAGGATATGAAAATGGCTAATTTTTTAACTTATCATTTGAAGATTGTGATGAAAGAGAAGATGTGAAAATTTTGATGTACTTCAATGTAAGGTTTTGAGCTTAGAGGTCATTAGTGGCTGATCTAGAGTTTATAGTAAGTGGGGTCGAAAATGTGAAAGTCAAAGTCGTAATCAAATACTTCTTCCATTCCATTATACTTGTTACATTTTTCTTATTTAATCATTTCAAATTACTCTTGCTATCTTACTATTTTTGATAAAAATAACAATGTGTTAGTCTAATTTGTGCTACTTTTGTCCTACCCCGTACCTCATTAACTTTCACACCCTTCTCTTTAGGGGTTACCATGGTCTTTTTAACGCAAAGATACCTATTTATTAATTTTTGTCCAAAATCCTAATGTAGAACCAAAAAGGAACGGAGGAAGTTATAAATTCAAAGTTCAAATTTAAAGTTAAAGTCAAAATTATAATCAAAGTTGATCTGGTTTTATATACACACTCGCAAACATCTCATCGTCTATGAGGGTTGCATATATAATTGTGGTACCCTATCCTACTCAGACTTGCCAATTTTGCCGCCTCACTGGTGTGCGGTTCGACCAGTATGGATACTAGTGCTGGATAGATGTTCGATATGTCGGACCGAACATGGGTATAGAATTTGAAAGCTAGAGGGAATATATTTGAATTGAACATAGGGTTTTCTCTTAAATTACAAACCTAGATGTTATTGTTGAAGCTACTAACATACTTGAAGTAAACGACGTCACAGAAGGAGCTCTGATGAGAAAGCTTTTGCTATTTGTGAACAAGAGGAGAAAACAAAACAATAAAGACTAGTTTTTTCAAAAATTTGGTATATCTGAAAGTCTTCTTTTTCTATAACATTAAGCGCCTTAGCTGTCCCTAACTATGATTCTTTACTTATTCTTTTTTATTTGGATAATTCTTTTTTACAGTTTTGTTTACTTTTTTCCTAATTGAGAAATTATATTATTTGTTTTCTCGAATTCTTGTTTCAATATCCAATACTAGGATGGTGTCCCCATATCCTAAATATTTTAAAATGACGTAACGGATACTACTCGTACCCGAGTCCTGTAACATAGGTGGTACCCTAATAGTATTATTTGCATCTCAACATTGTACCTCTTCAGTAGGTCTTTAAGATGAGTAATTTAATGAAAAATAATTATTAAGAGTATTTTGAATATGTTTTGACATCCACTAACATAATATTATTACTAATACTATAAAAAATTGAATCAAATATAAAGCACTAAACTAATAAACTAAAAAAATACTTCTATTATGAACCTCTACTTAAAAAAAACTTGCATTTTAAAACTAAGAATATTAACTAAGTTATTGAAAACCTTTAGCAATCAGGACTTCAAAGTTTTGTTTTAACTTTCCGGGTATTGTCAGTATACACTAGTGATCAAAAGAGTTATGTGTCTGTTTAAGAGTCACTACACAATCGTTTTACTTTTACCGTCCCTTGCCATCTCATAAAAGCAAATAAGCATGCAAATATCGTTTAGTTCACTCCATTACCAAATGAAACCCCAAAGGCCAAAATAGAATATGAGCACAGTGGGCGGCTATGTGACATATCCCAGTTATTCGGCTACCATATTGTTAACCCTAAATTCCTCAACCTCTAGCTAGTTTAATTTTATAAGTTTTATTTCTCATTTATTTAAGATTTTAAAAGGCTCAATAATTGAAGATCTTAAGGTATGCATAATTCTATTTTATTTTGATTCAAAGGTAGGCTAGAAAAGCGCTATAAGAATGAGAATTAATCCTTTCTTGTGCCTTTTGAGAAAAAGGGTAAAAAGGGACTACCCATGATTCTCCATAACTCTATTCTTATTGATATACATAAGTGCAATTTCCCCTCAATTTACATATTTTTTAAAATATTTTTTTCTTTTTTTTTTTATTAAAAATATTATGTAATTTGAATTCAATTGCTTATTTTCTTACCATTTTAGGGTATAATGTAAAATACAATTTAATGTATATGCTATTTCTTTTTATTTTCCTATAACTTCGGAGTAACATGTAAGTCAAAATTATTTGTGCAATTGAATATAGTGAATTTTTTTAGTTCCAAGTGGGGTCATTTGACCCCATTCCGTAAAATCTCTTTCCACCTTTTGTGGTCATGAAGCTATAGGTAACTCACTATTAACACGATAACCCTTATCCAAGCCGCGCCAAAATATTCCTGTAAAAAAATAGGACACTATTGAAGGGATACGCTTGGGGTGGTTGTGGTGGATATTCGGTGGTAGGTCGTAAATCGTGGAATTTCTGCAAGATGACACCATGAACCCAGGGTGGTCCCTGGATGCCTTTAACACTCAAGTTAGTACTCAAATATCAGTAAAATGGTGTATAGAGAGAGAAGTTGTGATATTTCTCTAAGAAAGAGGCACATATCAGTTAACTTTAGCTTATCCCAAAGAGGGTGTATAGATAGTGAGTCATTTGTTTGACCCTAGTGGGCCTTTTTAATGTATCTAGCCCTTAAATATAGGGCTTATATATTTAGTACAAACATTATGTGTTCTTTGGATTTTGTAACATTTATATTTTTTTCCTTTGCAGAGATGTATTTTGACAGGGGGAACTTTTACGACTTTACCTCTCTAGGTTAGTGATTTATGTTCTTCTATACTATCACAACTTTGTGCAACTTCATTGTATATTTGACTTGATATCTAGAGTTTTCATATTATTATGTTGGTTTTCAGAACCTATGCCAATTTTCTTTGTCTTATATTTAAATGTGCTCCTGTCATTGTATAAAGTCAAGCAAAATATGTTGCGAAATATGTTTTAGTCATATTTACATTTGATCCCTTGTTATCTAATCAAATTACTTTTTGGAGATGAATAATTATGAGCTAAATGGTAAAAAATATTTCCAAGTCCAAAACTTTTAAAATTATCCCCAACATATCAAGTTTCAAGTGTTGATACAGCATAGATACAATAGGGAATTGTCTAATGTGAACTTCAAATGCTTATATTCGACTCTAGCCTGTTCTGATGTGTACTTTCATACTAGAGAACTTGGAAATCACTTATTTTATGTTTGAGCGTGCTGTATTGACATATTGTTATTCCATAGTCATAGTAGGTGTGGAGTGGTGTGTATATTCTAATTTTCTAGCTTCAGCCTCTTTTAACTCTAGGTTCCTATGTTGAATTTAAATCTGAAACTAGTATTAAGAAGCACATATTTGGTCAATCCACAGAGCAAAATAAGTATGCATCATGTCATATCACCCAACTTGCAAAGGTTCTCAAATCTATCGAGTTTATGTTGGTCATGTTACCCGTATCGTATATTCTTGTGATATCTCCTAATATTGGTGATTTGGAGGTATAAAAAGTAATAACTACATCACCTTCCTTACCACATCTTCATTGTAACCGTTAATGCAATCATGACCAAAACCCCATTTTTTGCACTATGGGCCAAACTTCAAATCTTGCAGATAGCAAATTAGCTTTGTTAGAACAAGATATTTGTGATCAAACTTATGTTTACAAATGTGTGACAAATATGGACCAAATAGAGGCGAAAGTTTGATGTATGGTTTTGGTTTTCCTGAAAATCCAAACTACTCCAAACCAAATTTATTTAGATTCTAAATTTTTTCAGTCTAAATCTGAGTCATATATAGTCCAAATCCAAACTGAACCGAGCTATATTCTTTTGAAAATAAAGAAGCCAAACCACAAAATGAGTTAGAAAACGACCTACTAATTGAATAATTGATCCAAAAAATCAAAAAGTTAAATTAGCAACATTCAATGCAAATATTCAGTCATCATTTACAACTTATAACTAACTAAAGTTTATGGCTTTTAGCAATTCAGGCTGAATTATATATGCTTTAGTTCGGAAAAATTATAAGCAAACTCAAAATAGCATTTCAATTACAGTAATCCAGGTTGAACAATAAGATGCTTAGTTTACAAGGGATGAGGCACTTAATCCATTAAATAAATGAGTGAAAGACCCTATATAAGTACCCTAGATAAAACCCATAAGAAAATGAGAAATAAAGCAGAGAAGAAGAATAATGGAGAAGAGGAGAGGAGAAGAGAAAACATAGTGCCCGCATTAAATGGGCTTGTTTGAAGGTCAATAGTCACGAACAAAAGGCGCCTCAAGGCTCCTGAGGCACTCATATTAGGTTCCATAAAGTGCTCACCTTAAGGAATCGCCTCGCCCACTTTGCACCTAGCCCTTTGATCACCCAAGGCACTCGCTTTAGGTGAGCTTTTTGAAACTACGATTATTACATTTCAATGACTACTTTATAAATTACAACTAATCAGGTTGAACAATTCAGCAACTCTGGTTTAATAGAAGCTTCAACGCAATCTGCAAAAAGCAAAGATATTCAAAGTTACACAAAACATCATCAATTATTAAAAATTCAAGTTGAGGTGCATCATATTTCATTCATTTCACAGTTCACTGTTTTTTAAAAATTAAAGGCTTTACAATAATGGAATATCACACCACAGTCTGATTCTTAGGAACGAGCTCAAGGTGTTAAATTGGAGTTTGAAAGGACCGAAAACTATTTGATTATCATTATTGACTGCTTGGTGAAATATCGTGTTGGATAGTAGTCCACATTGAACAAACAATAAATAATTTGAAATTGAGATTTAATTATATTTATTTCACAAACAATAAATAATTAAAAAGACATTTATTTCACAATTGCATTATTGATTGTCAACTTTTAAGCATTATCCACATCAAATTTTACCACTTTAGCTCATTACATCAAAATTAAACTATATGTTCTCATCTAAATTAATCAATAAATATGAGATTGTCACGATGTACAAGAAGGATTAGTTTTTCCTACTTGCATGTAGGAGATTCTTTAGCCTTACCCCTAATAAAAAAGCACAAAAAAAAAAGATCTAAGTGTAGAAGAAAAGTATCAAAAACCGCAACAATACATTTCTAATTACAGAAGTATTTGATAAGCAAAACAAAAACAACAAAAAAGGGAAAAAAGTGAAGAGCATTGTGATGTAGACTAAAGCTTGAAATATTTAGAGAAATAAAAAAAAGTGAGATAGTAGTAATGAGTTGATCATTATGAATAAGAAAAAATTCAAAATAAGCAAGAATTGCTTGCCCAAGAATTGATTCATGAATCTTGAAGAGAAAAGAGAAGAGTGAAGAACTCAGAGAGTTGATGACAATCTTGAACTTTTAAGAGAGAAAGTGAACTTTAATTTTTGAATTTTGAAGTGTAGAAACTGAAATGGTTGTTGCCTGCTTCTAGGGTTTATGAATCATTAATTATCAAAGTCTTAGTCCACTCAAAGAATTTTTAAATGCGCTAAGTTTGTAGTACCGTCGACGCTAACATGTAGGGCTAGAAGAAATGGCGCCATTTTGATCTTTTATGCCCAATTAAGAAAATGGGCTCAAGGCTACTAACAAAATTGGATTTAGAATTTTGGTGTTTTGGTTTTGAGTTGGCTAAAATATCTTGTTTTTTATTTTTCAATCCTAATTCCAATAATAATGTCATAAAAATCCAAAACATATTTCTTATTTAATTTGGATGAATCAACTAGCATTTTATTCGAAAAGCTTTAACCTTTATGGATTATTATGAAAGGTAAGATCAGTGGCGGAACCAACTGGGTATCCGAGTAGGCACTGGACAACACTTGATTTAGCAGAGTTGGTCTGGCTTTTACCTTGTCAACCTTTAAGTCTCAGGATCAAATACTCGCATCCCCATTTCCCTTTAAATTTTTAATATCATCAAACCTCTCTTTGGCTTCTCGATTTTAACGGTAGTCTTAACCCATCTCAATAACCTGCTACTGTTGCCTCTTGATTGAGGAGTTGGTCTAGCTTTGACTATGATTAGTATTTTAATTTCCATCAAATTTTTTGGCATTCATCAAAATGTTTCCAGGATGCTTTAGGAATTTGATTTCTGCTTTCGCATATCTTTTCTTCAATTTTTCTAGGTTTTGATGAATATGGCATTTAAAGTAGTTGAATTTTGGGGGTTTCAAAATTTGGGTTCTAAATATGATGAGTTAGAGTTTTGTGGGAGAACCACACTTGAAACCACTTAAATCACTATGCTTTTCCGGGTTAATTGCGGTATTAAGTTTTAAGTTTGCAACATCATAGTATTGTGGTATTAGCTTCTAATTTGGTTAGTGGGTTTTTTTTTGGGATTAGAGAATTAGTAATAATATCTCCTTTATCAAGAGAAAGTGGAGTATTTATCAAATTTAATGAATCATCAACAGTTGGCAATTGCATTGCAATAGTAACTTGAGATCTAGTGGGGTTAACAGATGAAATTGGGTTAAATTAGAAGAAGCGAAAGAGGAAGGTGAAGGGCTAGAAAGATATTGTAGAATATATTTTTATTTATGAACATCACTTGTTTTATTTCTGGATCCGCCCCCAGGGTAAGATGTTAGGCCTAGGGAACATATTTATTGGAGATATTTATCTTTTGAATATGGTGCATCTTGATTGAATTGTTGTGGTTTTTAAGACGAGCATGTTGAAACATAGTAGATGTGTAGAGTATGCACATCATGAGTGCAACAACGACAAATAGTGAGGTTCATGAAACTAAAGGAAGCCAAATATAGCAGTCCTCATTGGATTTCATGCTAAATTCACATGATTTATGCTACTTAACCCAAATGCCATCATAAAGTCACCTATACTCTAACTCATAGATACTTAAAACCTTAAATAAAAAGGAAAAATGACCATGGATACATTGCATGATTACACAATTTCAACAATGCCTTTTAAATCATAGAAATAATACATAATACATATCCCTTCTTCAAGAGAATACACTTTACTAGCTCAATATTAGTATCCTTGAATCATAAGTGCACTTATCTTTTACTTAGGATGGGTTCTATCTCAATGAGACAAGTTTGAAAAAAGGAAGAAACAAAACAACATATTAGAGTACTACAGCACCAATTAGTAAAGATTTGAGTTCAATGCAAGAATGCAATTACTAAAACCGACACATAAAGGTTTAAAACCAAGCCAATGCTTTTGTACACAAATTGCCTTTTCAATTCATAAAAGGATATGCTAGGAATTAAATGACTCACAGTAATAATGGAGTTGTAGGATTGATTTAGAGGGGAATGTATTACTAATATTAAGCAAAATACTCAGCAATACAATGGAAGCTTTACTTTCGAGAGGAAGGTGCTCTCCTAATAATAACTTGTTAATTAATCACTGGATACCTTTCACTTTCCCCCATCCTCTATTAATAGCAAAATTCATAACAAACTAACTTAAGTATACCTTCAACAAGGCAGCCAGGATAACAAACTCATAACAACTTTTCTCTAGATTTACTTTATTACCCTCTACCCCAAAACTGAATTTAACATCCTTCCAGCTCAACGATCTTCTGGCAACTTCAGCCTTCTTCTGGCAACTTCGTTTTGGGCCTTCTAGCATAAGTGAAGCGAATATCAGTTTTGGGCTGGTTCCTTGCAATACCCCCCACCCAAAGTTTCACCTTGTCCTCAAGGTGGAAACTAGGGAATCTGAGATTGACTTCCTCAAAATATTCCCAAGTAGCTTCAAAGTCCGGCAAGTCCTTCTAGTGAATCAATACTTCCATGTTGGCCTGAGAATTGCGCACCCCAAGCACTGTCCAAGGTTCCACCTCTAACACCAAATCAACAGACAATTGTGCAGGAAGACTGGTAGGTTTATGCCCTGCCCCTGAAGCCCTCTTGAGCTGAGAAATATGAAAAACGGGGTGAATTCTTGACCCTGGGGGAAGATGCAATTTATAGGCAACTTTGCCAATCCGCTGTATCACAGGATAAGGTCCATAGAAACGAGGGGAAAGCTTCTCATTGGAACGCTTCACCAAGGACTGCTGCCGATATGGTTGTAGCTTCAAGTAAACCAGATCCCCTTCCTCAAAATTTCCCTCACGTCTCCCCTTATTCTCATGGTGTTGCATGTATACTTGGGCTTGTACCAAGTGAAACTTCAAATCATCCAAAATTGCGTCGCGTTCTTGCAATTGTGTTTCCACTGAAGACACAGCTGTGCAGTATTCAGCCTAGGGTAACCAACGAGCCCAGGTGTGTGGTTTACCATACACAAAGCATCTCAAATAAGATTCCACTCCCTTATTGACAACCTCAGTTTGGCCATCTGTTTGGGGGTGGTAAGCCGTGCTACGCATGAGTTGAGTTCCTTGTAGTGTGAACAACTCCGACCAAAAAGTGCTCAGAAAATCCTTGTCCCGATTGGATACAATGGAGCTTGGTACTCCATGTAACTTCACTACCTCAGATATGAATTTTTGCGCCACACCTTGAGCAGTAAAGGGATGTTTGAGTGGAATGAAGTGCCCATACTTGGTTAGTCTGTCCACTACCATGAATATAGTATCCCACCGTAAAGACTTTGGTAATTTCTCAATAATGTCCACAGATATGTCCTCCCAAACCCTCTATGGAATTGGTAACGGTTGGAGGAGTCCCAACGGAGACAAGGTGGACAACTTGTTTTGTTGACAAACGTGACAGTGCTGCACGTACTTTGTCACATCTTTTCTCATCCCAAACCAAAACCATTCCTCAGCCAAATGCTGGTAAGTCTTGAGGTCACCAGCGTGCCCACCCACCAAAGAGTCATGGTACTCTTTGAGCAACTTAGAGGTTAGCTCACAATGTTTTGGGATCACTATCCTCCTCTTATATTTCAAAACACCATTCTCCAGAGAAAACCACTTTGGTGTCCTTTCTCCCTTTTGGATTTGAGACACTAATCGTTGCAACGCAGCATCCTTTGCTATGAAAGCCTGTACACAATCCCATCGTAATCCACACGAAACTACCAAGGTACTACATGTAAACTCAGGGCTTTGTTGGCGTGATAGAGCATCTGCCACTTTGTTTGTAGGGCCCGGCTTGTAGTGAATGTCAAATGTATACCCCAGTAGCTTACTAACCCTATTTTTGGTATGCTTGACCCACCGCTCTCTGTTCCAAGAGGAACTTAAGGCTCCATTGATCTGTGCGTACAACGAAGTGACGCCCCATCAAATAGTGCGTCCATTTTTCCACTGTAAAAACAATGGCCATCAGCCCTTTTTTGTATATGGGTTTACCCCTATTTTTAATGCCTAGAATCTTGCTATAGTATGCAATTGGATGCTCAACTTGTAGTAAGACAACCCTTAAACCATGCCTTGAAGTATCTGTTTCAACCACAAAGGAAAAAGAAAAATCAGGTGCTGCCAAGATAGGAACGTTTACCACAGCCGTTTTCAGAGTATTAAAGGCTGAAGTGGCGGCATCAGTTCACCCGAAATTCTCTTTGCGTAGTTGATCAGTCAAGGGAAGAGTAATCTGAGCATATCCCCTGATAAACTTGTGATAGTATCCTGTTAAGCCAAGGAATCCCCTGAGCTGAAATAACATGACCAAGATAGGCCACCCTTTCCTTCCCCACTTCACATTTTTTAAAATTGGCAAAGAGCTGGTGGTCTGATAGAACCTGCAGAACTTTGTGTAAATGCCCCTTGTGTGTCTCACTGCAAGGACTATATACCAGAATATCATCGAAGAACACTAATACGAATTTAAGCAGGAAAGGCTTGAATACTTCGTTTATAAGGGACTGAAATGTAGCCGGAGCGTTGGTTAGCCCAAAGGGCATTACCAGGAACTCGTAATGACCCTCATGGGTACGGAAGGCTGTCTTATGAATATCCTCAGACTTCACTCGAATCTGGTGGTAACCAGATTTTAAATCTAGTTTGGTGAAAATTGCCGATCCACCCAATTCATCGAGTAGTTCATCAATGACGGGTATTGGAAATTTATCCAGGACTGTTTCTTTGTTTATGGCCCTGTAATCTACGATAAAACCGGGCTAGAGTAAGCACTGGTTAATGGTTGAATCACCCCTGCTCTGAGCATATCCGCAACCAACTTCTCAATCTCATCCTTCTGAGTTTGCGGGTATCTATAGGGTCTGACGCTGACTGGATTAGCCCCACTACGCAGTACTATGGCGTGTTCAATACGTCGTTGTGGAGGTAATCCCTCAGGGAGTTGAAACACGTGCTGAAATTCTTGTACCAACGATATGAAATCTTTAGGGATGGTTGGCTCAGCTTCCCCTTCTCCCTCCAACTGATTCAATTCCAGTAGGTATCCCTGCCCTTCCTTCTGCAAGGTTTTGATCATGGCTTTAAGAGAAATTCCCGTTCAACCCAAATGACGGTCACCCTTCAAAGTGACCGTTGTACCATCTAACTGAAATTTCAATGTCTGTGTTTTCCAGTTGGTTGTGATGTTGCCCAATTTCTCCAACCATTGAATGCCTAGGATTACATCCGAGCTGCCCAGAGGAAGAATCAGAAAATCTTCGACGATCGTGACCCCTTGGAGGTCTAGCACGACACCTTTACACACCCCTTCCCCTTGTATCGTCTCACCAGTGCCCAAGGTTACCCCGAAACTTCTGGATTCGGTTGGATTAAGACCAAGCTTCTGGGCCGCGACCTTGGAGACGAAATTATGGGTTGCTCCTAGGTCAATCATCACCACCACGGAATTCTCATTCATTATACCGGCCAGGCGCATCGTTTTTGGACTAGTTAGTTCCATTACGGAGCTCAGGGAGACTTCTAGGGTCAGGTTTGGGTTCGGGTGGGTTGTGTTGGTTTCGCCCGGACTTATCTCCGCCACAGAAAACTCACCCACTTCCGTCACATCCTCCTCCTCCTCCGTGAGTAAGACTCTCAACCCGCGGCGCTGACATCGGTGATTAATCGACCACTTCTCATCACAACGGAAACATAACCCTAGCTCCCTCTTCTGCTGAAGTTCCTTCTCGGAGAGCCGCCTTATCTTACCGGAATTTTTGTAGTTGTTAACGGTGTTTCGATTCGTGAAAGGTTGGTGGGTGGTGGGGTTGTGGATCTGTTTTGTGTTTGAAGGGGATTGTTTTGGGTTGCTGAATTTGGATAAGAACTTGGGTTTGGGTAAGGGGTACGCCACGTGGGCAAGTTAGAAGCCTGTTTGGGCCTTGGGCCTATTCTCCATTTTTCCTCAATTAGCATGGACAGCTCCATAGCTTGGTCCAAAGTAACCGAGTCTAAGATGCGAACCTCAATCCGGATCTCCTCCTTCAATCCCTTAATATATCGCCCCTTCGCAATTTCTTCTGGGACACCTATCGGGGCTAAAAGCTCAATGAAGCGACGTTGGTATTCCGTCTCCGTTCCGATCTGTTCATGAGCGAGCCACTGCTCGTGCAACGTGCCGGTGGTGGAAGTTCTGAAATGTCGGAGAAGTAATTTCTTCAGCGCATCCCACGAAAGCACCGAGTGGCGACATTGATACCATAGCAAGGCATCTCCTTCCAGCGTAACAATGGCTGCCTCCAATTGATCCTCTTCCCCCAACCGATAAAAATGAAAAAACCGCTCAGCTCTGAGAATACAACCATCCGGGTTTGTACCGTCAAACAGAGGTAGGTCGAGTTTTCGTAATTTCCAATTCGATTGCCCCCCTTGGTAGCCACCTTCTCCATTTCTCAGCTGAGGCTGAGATGAAAATGGGTTATCCCATGTAGAGGGAGAACCGTTCGTCAATGTAGAACGAAAGTCTGACTGGATTTTCTCCTGGCCAGCAGCCAGCTGGGAATTGAGGTCAGTTTTGAACGCTGCTAATGCCGTGGTTATCTCCTGAGCCACGCGCGCCGGCAGTCCAGCCACCTTCTGTTCCAACAAGTCAAGCCGTAGTCCGTGATTTAAACGGGCCATCTATTTCTCCGGTTTGGAACATTACTGCTCTGATTCCAATTTGCTAGGAATTAAATGACTCACAGTAATAATGGAGTTGTAGGATTAATTTAGAGGGGAATGTATTACTAATATTAAGCAAAATACTCAGCAATAGAATGGAAGCCTTCTTTTGAGAGGAAGGTGCTCTCCCAATAACAACTTGTTTATTAATCACCGGATACCTTTCCCTTTCCCCCATCCTCTATTAATAGCAAAATTCATAAGAAACTAACTTAAGTATACCTTCAACAAGGCAGCCAGGATAACAAACTCATAACAACTTTTCTCTAGATTTACTTTATTACCCTCGACCCCAAAACTGAATTTAACAACCTTCCAGCTTAGCGATCTTCTGGCAACTTCGTTTTGGGCCTTCTAGCATAAGTGAAGCGAATATCAGTTTTGGGCTGGTTCCTTGCAGGATATAATCTTAGTTACATGGAACATGGAACGTAGCCATGTTCCACGATCTGGGAACATTCGCCTCCAATCACCACCAAACGCGACCCAATTCGCTCAAGGTGACGTTCCGGTGTAGAAGACCTTTTTAAATTTCACCTTCATTTACAAATTTAAGAAAAAAGCAAGGAGGACAAACGAGATTAAACCTAGAAAACTAAAGAACATTCAACTTAAAAACAATATTTAAAGCAAAAAACCATTTTAATTTAATTTTGTTTCAAATATACTTTTTATACATAATGTATCTTGTACCCAATCGTTCCTGAGTCAATCTAGGTTGCGTTCTTTGTTTTCGTTCCCGTTCCAGTTTCAAACCGACTGTCATTCTAGGTAACAATTGATATAATATCATTATTCATACATATAATTTTGGGAGTTAAGTCCTCTACTAGGAAAGTAAAAATACTCCCCTCTCTATATGTGAATATTTACTTACCCATAACGGTGAGTTGTGTGCTCACACCTAACCACGATTTCATTTGATACTTGTGAATACCCTATACTTATCGCCCAAAACGATTCCTAAAGTGTTTTGTATATATGTTTGATTTAAGTAGTTAGGTTCAAGAACCATTTAATTTAAGAAAATTTAATTGTTTTTCCGCCTTTACTGATAGTATAAATTCCACCTTTTGATTTATATATATATCACCTCTATATCATTTGTTCATTTAAAGTACTTTCTAGTTGTTTTTTGTTGCCTTTTAAAACTTGTATAGGTACTCCCAATCTTCTTATTAATAAAGCGGAAAATAGTTTAGATGATTAAATGATATAAAGGTGGAATATTTATATATTAGATTAAAGGTGGGCATTTAAAATTAATTTTTCCTTTTATTTATTACAACAATGAATTTACAATGTAAAATTGAGTTTAAGGATTCAATTCATCTATACCAAGATTACTGGTCCAAGTTGGCACCAAGGTTTTAGGGGTTCAATTAACATTTCATGATCAAAAGCATACATTTATTCGGCTTGATTTTAGTAATAGGAATAAGGATGTGTAAAACTTCTAGACTTTATTAAGTATACTGAATTTGAAATTTTCAAAATCATAAATTCATCTTAAATTGTAATTTTCCCATGGCAAAAAATAGTATGGAAGTACAAGCATGATGCAAAAATACGGTTACGATCATGGTCACTATAACGGTTGTAGTAACAATTGTGGAGTTGATTTGCGATGGTATCGACCTATATTTTTGTCACGGTTGTCATGGCGTATATCCAATCATGACTTACGATACTTGCAACTGTATTTTGCACTATGAGTGCATGTAAAAGATATTTTCCAAATAGTCCAATTACGTCAAAATACCAAACTTTTAGCCTTCACTTGAAATGATCCATAAAACTGTAGAAATAATTTTGTAGTTTTATGTGTAATGTAAACATGATTTTCATATTAAAACTTGTTAAAGGACTCACAAGACCAGAAGATTAAAGATGGAGAAGCAAAGAGTTTTTCGAAGGGAAAAAGAAGTTAATGAGAATAGAGTTAATAAAAAGTCTAGGGAAACAGTGGAAAGCGACTCAATGACAACGGAAATTTCGGGAATAACCAGCAAGGTTGTTTACAAATATACGATCGAGGGCATATAAAAAGGAGTTTTGGCACAACTTACAAGTGCAGGAAGAACCACTTAAATTGATGTCATGTGATGAATGCCCTCTCTATTATCAATGCAATCGACCTAAACATGTCGCAAAGGTCTGTTGGAGCAGTGGAAAGAGGCCTAAAGGATGTAGTCAAATCTTTGGAGAGATTAGATTGCGAAAGGACAAGGGTGGAATTTGAATCAACCTAGACAAAAAGGGAGAAGTCTCGGGCAGTCCCAGTTATAGTCTACTAGGAAAGGGGAAATGTTTGCATTCACGGAAGCAAAAATGGTTTTAATTGAATGGGCGAAAAAAGAAGTTAAGGTGGTTGGTGCATACAAATTTCTAGCACTTTTGTTAAGAAACTAAAATATAAATTGCTTGAAACAACAATTAACACCAATGTAGAGATGCATAATGGCACCACAATTGATTGTAGAAAGATATTTCAAAGTGCTCAATTTAAAATGGCTTGCCAAATAATGTCCACTTCTTAATTATGTGAAGTTAGGGATGTTGTTTGCTACCAAGGATCAATTATAAATAATGTCTTAGTCTAAGTGTCTTTTTCATGCTTAGTACTACTGTTTGCTTATAGGTTTACCTTAATTATCCTTCTTTAAAATGCGGAATTGTGAGGTAGAATTTTGAGGAAGTTGTGAAAGTTCTTTGGTTGTTGGGAAGATTAGGAGAAATCATCATGTAACTATGAGCTTCTCTGGAAGTAGCTTTTACTGTGTAGCTGCAGAATATAATTTTTGACCAACTATGCTTGGGAGAAGATATTTGAAAATTGCTGTTGTTTGTTCCAAGAAGATGGATTACTATTTCTTCTGGTATGTTATTCGTTGAATGATCTTGGCTAGGAGATTCCTCTCTATTATCTTTTTGACTTTGTTACCCCTCATTTATGACAGGCTGCCATGTTTTAAATTTTTGATAAAGAGGTCGTATTTCTGGGAATCTCCATCAAGGGGAGCACAAAGACTAGACTGGGATTTTTACCTTCTTGCAGATCTGTCTTGTTTGTTCCTGAATACCACATCCTAGAGATGGCAGTTGGTACTTGGTAGTTTGTCAGTTGTTTCCTCTTGGAATGTCTTCTAAACACGTGTGCTATGTGGACCATTCTTTTGCTGCCTTAAATTATAGTTCAGAAATCAGATGTCTATATGATGTCTTTTATTCTGGAATTTGCTTTAGAATTCAGATCAAGTCACTACTAGCATAAATTGCTGATGGAGGCTTTTATCAAGACATTGGAAGTAATTTTTACATTGCGAGCTTGCTACTTATTTGTAACATTAATCTTTGAATGAGTAGAGGTAGTTTGGCAGTCTGAACTCTGATATCCTCAGCTTCTTTTTTGTTCTTTTCTAAGTTTTGGACATTGCGCTTGGAAGGCCTTAGGGCTGTAAATTGTTTCTTATTTAGCTTTTTCTGCTATTATAGGCGCTAATGTTGGATTTTCTTTGATAAGTATTCAGTTTAACGTATTGTATTAAAAACCCACCAAGTGGGGATGGGGTCTTACATATGCACGAGGGTGAAGGACAAAATTATCGAGCTTCCTGCATGGGTGTGTGCTGGGATGATTAATGCAGGGATATAGGTTTTATGTTCATGTTGTCATTATAATTATACATGTTTTAGAACATCTATGAATGTTGAATGCATCTTATTCATTACATCCTTTTTTTTATCAGACTACGATTTGTGAATATAGTTGGCTTGCTGACTCATTCATTATTTGTGTTTGCAGTTCGTGAATTAGATGTTCCCGGTGAAATATACGAAAGAAAAATATATCCTTTTGAATTTTCCACTGTTGAAATGCCGTATGAAACATATAATGGGGTGAATGTGAGACTTAGGTATGTTATATTTTGGAATATCTTTTTTTGAAGGTGGATGTTGAGAACTTTCAGATGCAATAATTGGGGTGTATCTCATCTTGCTTTACCTTACTATTAAGTTGATGCTACCAAGGAGTCTTGGATCCATTAGCAGTTAGAGGAAGCCTTATATAATTCTAAAACTTTCCTTGGCTGGTATTTAAAATCTTATATTGATTCTTTGTTAAGTGAAATTATACTAATCATGGAAGAACTTTGTTTTGGATTTTTGGTGCATGCCTATGCTTTTATAATGTAATTTGGTTACGTGCTTGTCTCTCATTTATTTCTTTGTAATCCTTTTCTTGGTAATCCTTAATAAATTGGCTCTTACCAGAGAATTGTCTAAACTTTTTGGTGCCTCACATGAAAATGCCTTGATCCTTTATGCTATTTAAAATTATGTAACAACTAAGACTTGGCCTTCATTTTCTATGCTGTGCAAACTAATTGATATTGTTCATTCTCTGTTGTTTCAACCAGTGGTACTCTTTATCATGATTTTTCTATGAATTGTCAAATGATCAACCTGCAACTTAATGGCCAATCTCACCTTCTGACCTCTGTTCGGTTTAGTAAAAAATTACAGTGTATTCAAAAAATCTTTTGCTTGGATTTTATTTTATTTTTTATTCCCTTTTGTTTCATTATTACTCATGTGATTGCAAGCTATAACTCATAATTCTATTTATATGCAGCGTTCATATTGCATATATTCTGAACAAATGAAAGGCTGTCTTTTGTCTTGCCTTTCTGTCTTTAACTTGAGAGGCTGGGATAGGATGCTGTCAACGTTTTGTGGCTTTTTATCTTATAAGAGTATATATAAAGACAATTTTGCTAATCAAAGTGAGAGGTGTGAGAGCATTGCCATGTCTTGTATTGTTCAGTGCTTGTTTGGCATCTTGTGTGTGTGCCACAAAGTGTCATTGGCTTACTGCTCTTAAATATCTGTGAGGTTGTTTGTTGGTTCTTTAGAGGAAAATTCAAAATATAGTTTATAGTTGCTGCTTAACAAATCATGATTAATGCTTTGAGTATTCACCCCCTCCCCCTAATAGGAATTGTTTGCCATTTGCTTGAGCGAGCTTGATAAAAATACTCTGATTTGTTTCTCAGATATGTCCTCAAAGTAACTATCAGTCGAGGTTATGCTGGAAGTATAATGGAGTACCATGACTTTGTGGTAATGCTCTGTCCTTTTCATACTTATCCTTCGTTTGCATGTCTAATTCTGCTATTAGTATATTTTGTTTTGTAAGAACTTCCTATATGTTATACCTTCTTTTCACTTCCAGTTATCCCCACACCGCTATGCTATAAATAAAAGGAGAATAAATTACACCACATTCTTTTGTATTCTCATACAAAAGGTGCATACTAAATGTGTTTTAGTCAAGCCAAATGCACATTTTATCTTTATGAAATTCAAGTGTCCATTTATCCAGTTGATTATGTGTCATTTTTACAGATGGTGGAATGGTTGAATGTTTTGCTACAAGTCGTTTTATTTATTGTTATTTTGTGTATGTGAACTCGTTTGTTAGCTCCTAGAATATTTAATAGGATTTTGTAAAGGAACTCGTTTGTTAGCTTCATGAAATTAATTTTCCTACTATTCCTAGAGATTTACAATAACAACCTTTCCAAAATCTTGATCCCAAAAGATTGGGACAATGCCCAAGATATATCGAGCCGAGGGACTCTGTGGCCGCATCCTCCTTTATGGGTATGGGTTACCGTCTTCCTTCCCTTTCCAGACCCTGGTCATGGTTCCAATGATCGGGATACACTAGGTACGATGATAATGATGATGATTTTCGTTGACTATTTTTCAGGTCGAGAATTTGGATCATAGAAGTTTTTGCTTCTTTTCTTTATTTATTCATTGTCATTAAATCTTTGCATAACCGATATTTTTGTTGTCTAATTATGACTTTGTTGTCTAGTATTTGGATCATAGAAGTTCCCACTTCTTCATTTTTAGTTGCAATTTGGATAATAAATATGTCTGACATGAATCAGGTTCGCAACTATTCTCCACTACCATCGATCAACAATAGCATCAAGGTCAGTTCGATATTATGTTTTCTTCATGCAGATATGTCTGGCGTGCATTACATATTGAACCTGAAACTTATTTCTCATTCTTTTACTTCAAGGAAATTTTTTTTTCTATTTCCTTTAGAATTGCTCCTACGTTTGCAATCATGATAGCAGTTAACAGTCTATACAGGACTCATTCCTTACTCGAGACTCATAAAATTAGTTTTTTCATATGTTCTTAATACAACTTCCTGCTTATGATTTTGTTGCAAGTTGCGGCAATGTTTAGTAATATTACTGTTTTCTAGATGGAAGTTGGAATTGAAGATTGTCTACATATTGAGTTTGAATACAATAAAAGCAAGTAAGTTGAAAAATTCCTTTTCATTTGTTATGTGTCTGTTGAGTGTTTGAGTCTGGATGGTGGTTTAGAGAAAATAGCCATTTTTGCTTGATGATAGTGTTATGTTATGCAAATCAGTGATGTAGATGAAGGAACTAATGTACCGTATAATTGGTCAATATTCTTGTCTGGTTGAGGTTGTTTAAGCCTGTGTCTGAGATTTGTAACTAATTTGATTGTACCATGAGAGCATACTGCAAGGACGGTGTCATTCAGTGGTTCATTTCATACATTATCTTGTGCACGCCGTCACGTATTTTGCCTGCTTTCAGGTACCATTTGAAGGATGTAATCATAGGCAAGATATATTTTCTTCTTGTCCGAATCAAGCTAAAAAACATGGATCTTGAGATCAGGCGTCGAGAGTCTACTGGTTCTGGTGCAAATACACATGTTGAGACAGAGACTCTCGCCAAATTTGAGTTGATGGATGGGGCTCCAGTCAGAGGTATCCAAGAAGCTAATAGCTATTATCTTCCTCTTTCGGATACATATTCTTTTCACTCATGTTTTTGCCTGATATCCTTTTTCTGGCATTGTGTTGACTTAAGTTATTTGATAACCAAAAGAATGATATGAAAAAGAAAATATATCCATTTCAAAAACTTTGCAATAACCTCCATGTCCAAACTGTATAGTTACTCCTAGTCTAGTTAACAATGAGTCAGTGTTTTTGATGAGGAAGTGTTACTACTAAAAACTGAGAACTCTTATGCATACAACTCTTGCTCATCTGAATTGCAAATTGCTTCCTCTCTGAGATTTTCTATACTGGCTTATTGATGTCAAAAAATTTTGAAAAATTAAACTCCACACATCAGCATAAAATGTGCATAGTTTGTCTTACATACTGATATGCGCATTACCGCAAAATCTTATCAGGAATACTGATATGTACATTATATTTTCATTATCATCTCCATCATTAATACCAACCAAATAAGACATTTTAGCTTTTCTACTATGGATGTATTTTCAAACATAATTGTCTTTTTTTGACATTTCTTATGTTATTCCATCACCCCAATGCTATAATTAAGTGGATCCCACGTAGGGGAATTTGAGGGGTCGTATATATGTGACAATACTATTAGTGATGACAAGTGGTTGTTTCCAATTGACCAATCATCTGCACCTTCACATAATATTATTAAGTGCTCATAATTGTACGAGCCATTTTAATATAGTCCATTATTATAATTCGAAACCAAAAAACTATATATATTTCTTATGCTCACCACATGGAATACCTTTTTTGGGATCTTACATGCTTGCCTCTGGCCCTTTGATGTGACTTTATGCAAATGTCCCTCCCGTAAAATAATGGTCTTAAAAGATAAACAATCAGTCCTCTTCCATCTGTGCAATTAATATGATACACCACCTAATGTTTTTGAGATTCAATAGTATCTTTTACTACTATTACTGTATTCTTTGGTTAATATTCACTTTCTTATTGCCTCTACAGGTGAATCAATTCCTATTAGACTCTTCCTAAGTCCGTATGAGTTGACTCCTACACATCGCAACATCAACAACAAATTTAGCGTCAAATACTATGTCAATCTTGTTCTTGTTGATGAAGAAGATCGTCGGTATTTCAAGCAACAGGAAATTACATTATACCGCCTTGCAGAGAATTCTAGTTAGCTATCCTTTTAAAGTTCTACCATTGGTGATCTACTGATTCTTAATAGGGAGTGAAACATCTGTTTTAAATATCTGGCACTGCTTTGAGTTTACTCTTTCTTTCTGGAAAGGGTTTGGTCTTGCTGTATCTTCAACTCTTCGCGATATATTCTTTTTCTTTTTTATTTTTTGGACCGGTTTTTCTCTGTTCTTCATATTTGATGTGTTTCATCTACATTAAGTGTGTTACATCATATGCTGTCTTGAAATTGTCTCCAAACTTATTTGCATTTCTGAACCTATTTTGAATGCCGCCCCATTTTGGTTTTCCAATCGCAACTTCTATACTTTTTTAGCTATTGGTTGAGATTGGCTCAAGATTTTTGTAAAAACACTAGCTACGTGGAGCTCGTAATGAGAATGTTCTTAACCTTTTTGATTTCTTCTCATTATTATGTATATTACGGAGGAGACATGTGGGGAAAATTTTACTTACGGTTCTCGTTACGGTTCAATCTTTAATTTAAATTGAATCCCAATGGCAATAGATTATATTTTATTATTATATGGGAACATTTAGAAATTGTTCACTCAACATTTTTTTTTTTTTCCTTCAAAATATGGATTTTTTAACAACTTTGATGCAAGAATTATAAGCAAATTAGTTATGAATCAAATGATGCATTCATACTTTATAATATATATTGTACTTTACATTTGGATTATGTTTATTACTCCAATTGAATAAGAAAACAGCTAGTCTTTTGAGAGATCGTCTTTTTTAGAGGCGTACCTTAAGTCCAGCCCATTAAAGATTAATGTCTATTTACATTATCCTTAATGTTTACTTATCGTATTTTTAATATCTAATTTTAACATTTTAAATGTCTACTTATATTATTCTTAATGCCTATTTACAATGTTTTACAAAATATATAATGAGCCAGCCTAATTAAAAATGGTCTCTTAAAGAAACCGTCTCTCACAAGAATTTGTGATAAGAAAGTAATCCTGTTAAGTCAATTGGTTCACCTCGAATAGATAGTGGGTAATTTTTCAATGTTTGCAAGACAAATCATGTGAGCACTGCCCCTACATCTCTTCCTTCCTTGATTTGGGGAAATTTCCTTGTAGTTTAATCAATTAAAAAATTATTACTTTCAACTAAATACGATTGAATGTGGATTTTTAATTGTATAAGCTCCATAAATAAAGGTGTGTCTTAGTACCTATGTTTACAATTATATTTATTTAAACTTTACTTTGTAACATCAATGAAAAAATAAATTTTCATGGCATGCTTGAATTGAGTGTAAATATTTAAGGGGTAAAAAAAAGTCAAAATAAGAAAATGAAGTTGATAAATGAGAAAATAGTAAAATTTGATTGTTGTAGAGGTGGAAGAATGATTACAAAGAGATGAAAATGAAAGGAGCTCTCAATTTAATAGGGTAAATATTTATCCTAGGGGAGGTTGGAAGAATGTATTACCTCCATAATAGGAGAAATTATCTTTTTTTTCCTTCATTATTTTTATTTTATGCTTATTTTACCTTCTTTACAATTATCTTAACTACTTTAAATGCATCTTTATTTGCTTTTATTTTATTCGTTTGACTTTATTTTCCCCTTTAATTATTCACACCCAATCAAAGCATGCCCTTTGAGCTAGAGCAAACGGTGGATAGTTAGTTTTAGACTTTCAAAGGTAAACATTTAAGATTAAAAAAAAAAAAAAGAAAAAAAAGGAAAAAAGATTGAAAATGAGAAACAAACAAAAAGATGAGAAAATAAAAAGATGGGTGATGGTAGAAGTTTTGAAACAATTTTACATATAACAAGGGAAGGCAATTTAGTTTAGGATTCGTCGTATAATGGGGTGTGCAAAAATATCCATCCGAATTTATCGGATATTTAAAAATTTAATAATTAAAATTAGATATTCGGTATTTTTATAGTCCACATACATAAAACAAAAGACTCTTGCTTGTTCAAGCCCTACGAACGAACAAAAAGGCTATACATTCATTCGAATTAGCCATTATGCTAATTTCTTTAGATGCATCGTTTTATGGCTACTTTTTTAATCTTCATACACATTCAAGTCTCGAATTAACATTCACGTAACATTTGAGTCACTTATTCAAAAGTTTATGGAAAAATATCAATGGTTTCATTATGACACTCGTATCACAACTCACAATATGAGCACAAATTTAGATATTTTAAAACTTTAAAATTAATTTATACGCAATCCATTGATACGTGGGCTACCAGCTATATAGTAGATACTGAATACAGTAGATAGTCCACACACTCTACACATAGGGCTGTTTAAAAAAATCCGACCCGCTTGACCCAAGTCATCGACTCGCAGACCACAAATAAATGCTAGGTCAATTTCTAAAATATTGTAACCTACGGGTCGGGAAACCGACCCACCATAATTGGTTCGGGTCATGGCTCAATCAAATTTTAGCATGTACTTGACCATCTTTAAAAAGGTTTGCTTTTCAAACGGTTGCATCTATACTATGAGTGTATGACTATCTAACTTCATTTTTTAGAGCAAGCCGCAAATCCGTTTCTTTTCTGACTTTTCATTTCTCATTTTCTCTTTCCCTTCCTTACTTCATCTTCTTCTTCGTTGACTTTTCTGACTTTATTTGTAACACCCCAGAATTTCCGACCCCTTAACGAAACCAAATCCGTAAAGGACGGGAGGAAATTCGGGTGTTACATAAAATAAAAGGAAAATATTTTGGATAAACGTTAAATATTAACTTTAAAAAGGTGCGTGGAAATTTCGGCAACATCTTATCTATAAATCGAACATGTGATAGAGCATTTAGCAATATAAAAACATTAAACTTATCTAAGGCATCAATTGCCTTTAAAATCTCACACCACGGCGGAATGATTTGTCGCCGGCTTCTCAAATCAACATGCCAAGCATGGATCGTGGTTCCAGTGTCGACGTTTGCGTTTTAAAAAGACTTAACTCCTTAAAACCATGCAGAGTTATAAACTACGCAGCGGAAATACAAATATACGAGGGAGGACATAAGGCCTCATAACAAAACATATACAACCAAGGTTTACAAAAGATAACAAGAGCTACAAAATCGAAAGATAGTGGTATGACACAGGTTATGCTTCGCCCTCATCACCCTCCCCCAATGCAATGCAATGCAAAAGAAGCTCCAGTACTTACTACGCCTGTCTATGATCCTCTTGCTGCTCGACATTAGACCAAAGGTCAATGTGTCATAGCAGGACAATCATAGAAAGTCATCAACAATCAAACATAAACACAAACACGTACATGTCAGTAACTAGCATCAAATATAATAAGGCCAACTACTAGATAGCATTATATCATAAAACACATAAGATGATTTTATAAAACGCAAGCACAGATAGTAACCGTTTATCGGCCACTTATACTTCTTAATTTCATTACGTGCTTTCCAACCCGAACCATGTGTTCTTGGGTAGAATGCAGGTCTTCACGCTCCTCTTTTCAAACATAAACTCTTGCAAAACACGTATAGTTCAACTCGACCAAGGCAAGAATACCTAACGCATGACCTTATAGAGCTTGTCTATCTTAAGGTAAGTGTGATCATAGTCTGTAATACCCTTTAGGTAACTTCACTTAGGCACACTTCTCATTAGCATAAACTACTCTATCAATAAGTAGATGTTCTATCAATGAGTAAATATTCTATCAAAAAGGTAAACTTTCTATCAATGTATAAGCTTTCTATCAAAGAATGAACCTTCTATCATTAAATAACTTTCGATCAATGAATAAATTTTCTATCACTGAATAACTTTCTATCAGTGGATCTTTCTCTATTTCCTGGCATAGTGACACGGCCAAGGGCGTTATCGGCTATCCGGCGCCCATGGCAAAGTACGAGCTCATGCCCCCTCCAGCTGACCCTCTCGGGTCCTATCTTCGGGAAAAACTAACACACTGGGGTTCTAAATCAGTGAAGAGGCCACCATATTGGGGTTTGCAATGCCCGCATGGTAACACCTCGGTCAAAGGGCGGTATCGGCCATCCGGCGCCCAGTGACCCAAAGCATGCTCATACCCCCTTTACGGTGGTCCCGTCGAACCTCACCTAGGGGACTAATAAATCAACCGGACATAATCCAGTTGAGTCATGCCAGCTAATCATAATCTAATACTATATCAGGTGGGAATAACTTCCACTTTCGACTAATAATGAGCGCCCTGGGATAGCAGCACGCCAAAACCCACTGAGCCACTCATCAAAATATGAAATTCACCTCTAAAGGAGTCATTCTAACTCCAAGTAAGGCATAATCCAATTTTTAAATAGATAAGGGGTAGTTCTCGCCTTCTATTAATACTCTCATTCTCTAAACTATTCTAAGCGTAAGGATTTCATAGTCGATAGCTCATCATGTAAAGTGTACTCACTAGTATCTCATAGTTTCAATGTAATGTATATTATCACAATAAACAATAATGTCTTAAAGCAAATTGCATATAAGGGTTAGTTACTGCGTGTACGTACCTGTAAGCGTCACTGCACGATCAAAAGTCACAAAATCACCCAACTAAGGCTCTACTTTCCTCTTACAAAATAGGCACCTATACAAGTTATGAGTAGAGCTAATAAGTTCCCTTAACTAATTTTCGATACCAAACTAAATATCAAAGTAACCGCTATCACCCATTCAACATGAGTTTCCGATTACTCTAGCACGCACACAACTCACTCAATACAAGTCAAAATCATTAACTCAACACAACATAAGTGTAACGGCCCGGTTTAATTGACCCGGAAAAATCATGTGAAAACAAGAATCCGGCTCACAAACGGACGCAAGGAAACTCATCCTTACTCGGATCGTCAACGTTCCAACGGTAAAGGAATATGGTCAGCAAAGAATACAGCGCCAAACAAAACAAAACCAAACAAAACAGCGGAAGTCTTTACATACAACTCGAGAGCCCACCGGCCTCTAGACTAGCTAAAAGTTGTACGAGATAAGAAGAAAACATCATAAACTTTGGTTACATAAACTGAGGTATTTAGACTCATTACAAAGTAAGTCTAGACTTGATAGTTACGGGTTCTAAGCTGAATCCTCACTCCAGCCCCCTCCTGCAGTTAACCTGCTGCACGTCGTATGATAACATGTAGCAGGTTCCAAAGAACAACCAATACACGTCAGAGACTTCATACATATACAAAACAGGTTGAATACAAGCATTGTGTTTACCCTAGCATGCAAAGGCTCTATTATGTAATCTTTATTCATTATTTCCAACCTTGTAACGTTGCCCGTCCTGTTCGGGTCGTACAAGTCATATTTCAAATTTGTTTGGTGGAATACACTTGGGAGAGCAAATCCCAAGGCAACCACCTACCTAAGACGTTGCCCGTCCTGTTCGGGTCGCCAAAGGCTAAGTATGCATACCCCCATGGTGACCATAAAGATCCCTGAATGCCATGGGAAAAATAGTTGATAGTTTTCCAATTTATTTGTTAACCCTTTTGGGTAACATATCCATAAATTCTCAATTTCCACATAATTATTTCATATTATTTGAGGTGTCTAATCCTTATGTGATTACAATGCCTTGATTAGGAATAAAACAACATTACTTGCACAACCATATAAACAGTATGGTCTAAGCGTGTACCTTTTAACGTTGCAAACACACGTTGTTCAAGCACAATTAAAATTTCGCCCTCTTATGAAACGAGGTCCTAAATAACACAAAACGATCACGTATTAGACCGTGTTTACACATTTAATCCACTCAATATCATTAAGATATCACTAAGACTTGATAATTTCAAATGTTTTCATCAAACTCCTATTAGTTCCAAATTCACATTCTGACCAGAAACTTTTCTGGTCATTTCGGATAGTTTAGAAAATTCAAATTAAAAATCCGACTTCACCGCTGCGTCCGGAACGCATCAATTATCTTGGGTACCAAATTTCATAATTTCTAGCATCCGATTACTATTTTTAATTATTTTAAGCGTTTTAACGAGTTTTAAAACGCATCGGTTAAATAAAACAACAACGAAACACACCCAACACTCGGATCGGGGCGCCACTACCGAGGCAGCAGCTGCTGTCCGAAATTCCTTCTACTTAAATTATTTTTTTTTATTTTATATATATATATATATTTTTCCTATTTAAATTATTTTAATCCTTTTTAAATCTCCATACCAAAATACACCTAACCAAAAACCAAATTTACATTTTACTAAAATAAAACAATTAAAACCAAATCTCCTATCACACAATCCACTTGATATTTCCACACATGTAACAATACATAAAATCCCATCAACAATCTAAACCATCATCAAAAACATAAAACTAGCAACTTAAGACATACTCATCCACAAGATCCTTCAAGAGCAATTAAAGTTTCATAAACCATGATAATTAAATTAAATACTTGACTCTCTTATCAAATTAAAATTTTGTAGAGAATCATACATCATCATTTTAGAACCAAAACATATATATATAAGGACAATCCTTTAAACAAATCAAATTTTGTTAAAGGATTAATAAACTCATGGATACCTACATTACTTAATTCATACACTTAAAATTCCTACTAACAAATTGTAATTTAGTTAGAGATATGTGAACCATAAAAGAAATTTATTTAAATATCAATATTAACTTAATTCTTTTAACAAATTAAACTTTGTTAAAGAATTTAAATCAAAAGAAAACATAACCCAATCCTTTTAACAAAATTGAAGTTTATTAAAGGATTAGTAGAGAAAATTATATATAAAAGAATGTATATTCAATCCTCCTATAAATCATAGGATATATCATCATACATAAAAATATACTTCACCTTAGAAATCTTTTTGAATAAAATTTATAATAACAATTCAACTAAACTTACCCCTTGAACAAAAGATTGAATTGAACACCAAAAGAATTTTTTTTTTTTTATTTTTTTATTTTCTTTGAGACAGCCGAAATCCAGAAATAAGGGAAGGAATTTTTCTGATTTTGTTGTGATTTCCTTTGGGAATTAAAAAAATGTGAAGAGTTCCATTGAGGTTTAAGGATTAATAGGCATTATTAGTCACTAATTGTGCCATAAAATCCCATTATGAGAGGAGTTACAAAACTCCTCCCATTCCCTTCACCCAACCGGCTGCCCCTTTCCCATTCCCTCCTTAATTTTTTTTTTAATTAATTAATTAATTAATTGAGTAATTATTGTGTTATTGTCATAACCGAAAAGAAACGTCACACGATAAAACTCGTTACCGTTAAAATTAATCTACTTAAATACTTATAATTAACTATTTAAAGTAGCATACAATTAACTAATACACAAGATAATCATACAATTCTCTACAAGTCCGATATAACCAGCACAGCCAAAAAAAATTTACATTTATCCAAAATTCCTAATACAAATCTATAATTCCTAAGTACTCAGCTCAATTTACATCCTTGGAAACTCTATTCACCTCTGCTAATCCATTACTCCCGACTGGTTCCGATCTGTAATCAAACTAAAAGATGGAAACAACAAAGGGTCAGATTAAACTAAACGAGAAGTAACAATCCAAAACAACAAAACACAGTAATTCAAATCATAGGTTTAAAAGCAACATCAATTCCCTAGATCTATGTGCGCACAGGGAGTCTAGTTTGAGAGGTGCCCCATAGCTCTAAGGATATGTCGCTCTCGGGTGAAGCTAGTCAATATCTCAATGACAATTCGCTTCAAAAACAGGGAGCAGGGAACAATGTTCCTCAACTCCGTCAATGACCAGCTCGCAAGCCTGATCCATTGACCATATCATAATATCAGCATAAACATTCACAATAATATTTTTCTCAACAATTTCCAATTCAAAAGAACTTTAGTAAAAAGTTTATTTTCAAGAATGTAGTCTGATCAGACCCTTTAAGGGACTGCTACTACTCACCAAAGACGACGCTTCAAAGAGTCAGGTTCGATTCGCAGCTATCAGCTAGAAAGGTTCCTCGATGACGTCGCCTCCTGAAGCATAACAAACATAACATCACAACAAAGCGTTTGATACTACAAACTAGGTTCATATAGCTCATTGCATCTCCTCCTAAGACCGTAACTTACTCATGGATTCTTTTCTAGCATATCTAATCTTTAAAGAATTATGTGTGTTCTAACCCAAGCTGTAATATGTCATCAAGATTTATGGACACGATCTAGACCTCTTTAACATTCTCTTAATATTACTCACTTTTAGGACTCTTCTTATATTTCAATCAAACACAATTGTGAACATACAAACTCAAAGTCCAAAAGTCCTCAAAAGAATATAATAACCTGTTCAAGAACATTAAATCATCCATAACCTTACCATCAACAATCATTTTCCATCAATTTCTTAAATTTGATGTTCACAAATATCATACTAATCCTCAAGACCATCAATCTTAATTAATATCTATAATCCTCTTTATATCTATAATAAAACCCAAAGATAGACATTCAAATCCAAAATCAATAATAATCCACAAAGAGTAATAATTCATCCAAAATATCTTATCATCAAATATCTATCACTACAATTATTTACTAACTAAAACCAATAATCTCATCATTCACTAACTTATATCAAACAACATTAGATCTATCTACTCAAATTGAAGCAAGCGTATGTAATGAATCCTGAAATTACCAAATCAACTTTGTAATGGCTTTAACAAGAATTGAAATATATGACTGAAAACGAAACAGAGGACAAATATCTCTAATAAACAAAGAAAAGAAATAGGAAAATAATGAAAACGTTGAAATAGGAGATTGTTACAGATTGTTCGATTGTTAGGCTAAGGAGAAGAGATTGCTGCTGGTTCAAAGACTCAAACGAACATGAAAAAAGTACCATTGTTGTACCTTCGAAGGATTCAAAGCCAGGTTCCAGAAATAGCAGTGCTTGTGTTCTTGAAAGAATCAGGCGAAGGCGAAAGCAATTAGAACAAGTCACCATTGTTGATAGTTTTTGAAAGTTTCATGTCAAAATGGCAAGGAAAGAAAGCACGAAAAGCCATTGTTCTATACTCGAATTCTCAGAGTTATTCTGAGGAAGAAGACTGTGAAATTCAGAGGGATAGAAGGCAAGGGATTTCGAATGGCTTAAATGGAACAAGAGCAAATTTTGATTTCAGTTTTGTTAAAATGAAATTAGGGTTTAGGTATTTTAATAAAAATAAAAGAAAAGGAAAAAAGGGAAGAAATTAAATTGGGGATGTTTCATGTCATGGTATTTAGGATCATTCTCGCACTGATAATTCTCTTAAACTTACTCGTCTTAAAATATTAATTTTCCCGAATGTTACAACTGGTTGTACCAAAACACTCCACCCAAACCAATCTCTCATCAAACCGAATGTCCACTGACCACAAATCCACATCATCAAAATAATCCCATAACGGACTACTCAAGTCCCATGCTTCCTCCGCATTTTTCATTCTTACTTACGTTCTTGATTTATGTTTTGATTTTTCAGTCTGCATTTTTCATTGTTCGTGTTTTGCATTTGCGCTTTTCATTTTGTGTTTTGTTGTTCTTAGATCAATGAAGAAAAATATCAGGTTTTCATTGCTTCCCATCTTTCAGGATGTAATATTTTTTGAAATTAAATCAATTGGATTGCATAGATTTATTAACCGGATTTCAGGTACTCAAATAAGTTGGGTCGTGAAATGAGCTGATAAAATGGTACTCGACTAACCGGGTATCCAGCTTTCCGGGCTTCCAAAATGTCGGGTATCCTCTAATGAACACCCCTATCTACACATGCTAAACAATTAATTATTTTATGTTGTGGGTCGTATTTGATTGAACTCACATAAAAATCTGACCTTATTTATCATTCTATCTAATCTCATAATTATTTTATGTCATTTATAGATTTAGATATCTACCTCACACAAGTGACTTCAAGCCAATTATCCAAAATGAAACACACACAAAAGTTCACATTTTTGTTTTGGCATTGAGAATACAAGAAATACAACTATACAAGTTACATACATACATTTGCAAAGAAGAACAAAGCAAACCCTCATCCTTTGATCTATCGTGTCTTTCTCTCCTTGTCTCTGCTTCTCCCTAGGTTGGTTGTTTGCTTTTTCTTATAATAAAAATAATTAACAATCACTTCTTTAGAAACCCCCAAAACTTTCAAAACAATAATATTGTCTTCCCATTTGCCGATTCTTTGTTCAATTTACCCATCTCCTTGATCCCTCAATTTATTGATTCAATTGTGAATTTGTTACTGGGTTGGATTTATTTCATTTCTTGATTGGTGAGAAATTGTGAGCTAATATTATTTTGTGAGTTAGTGTTTTAATTTCTAATTGGTAACCCCAAATTAGGGTTTTTGCATATAGTCATCTAGATTAACTGATTAGCTTTAATACTTCAAATTCAATTATTTACGTATGGTTTGGCATAATTTTGATGGGAAAATTCATAAAGTTATGGTCTTTTTATTGGGTTGATAGGTTGTTAAATGGGAACTTGAAAGTGTGAATCTTTATGCTGTTATTATTCTTTGAATTCAATATATATGTTATTTGGTGGATTATTGTTGGATGAGCAGTCATAATATGATTGATTTTAGTAACTTTTATTATGATTTTTGATTTGGATTTAATAGAAAACTTAATAACCCATTAAAGCCCTAAGCTCAGGCACTCAAGGAAGCCTGATTGAAGTCTGGCTGAGTAAAGGTTCAATTGCCTCATTTAGTGCCATGATCCTTCTAATGGAGGTGGTCAGGGTCAGTGATAATTAGTTCCACTTTTAAATCCCTTAATTTAGTTTAGCTATAAGAATAAGAATTTGCTTATTACTATTTAAGGGTTGGGTTGATATTATGTAGAATGATATTACTAATGAAAATAAATGGAGAATGATATTATGTAGACAACCACTATATGCCGACTCCGATCTTTTGGGATATTTGCTTTGGCATTGCTGTTGTGACCTATATTGTATTGTTGTCATTCATTTGTTTAAGGGTTAGTATATTCTAAACTTTGATTGAAGGTTGCAACATGAAAATGCTTAACTTAGATGGGAAGTACATGAAATGTGATGAGAGGATCTTGTTTTTGTAGACTATATCTTAACATTGTTGCTCCAAGATCATAGGGCTTAGCTTTTATGATTTCCGTCAGCAAGATTTTTAACCTTTTCTTCTTTGAAAAGACTTGGCAATTTTTTATGTTCTTCAAAATAGTTTGATAAGCTCCATCTGATTGTCAGTGATTATAATTTTGGTGATACCTTAAACCTTTGGCTTTTTTGATACATTTTCTTATGCATTATTATAGCTGCATTAATTTTTCTTATGAACATGATGTATTTTTGCGACAATCAGCTGAGTAAAACCTAATCACATTCCATGATCTATGAATGAATAAGAACAATCTAGGTGGAAGATCACTGTAGATGATTTATTGGTTCATGATGCCAATCCCAATCTTTTAGGATTAAAGCTTTGAGATTGTTGTTGTTGTATGAACTTGGTCTTTGTGTTATTTATTTTGTTTTTATTCTCCCTTGAAAAGGGGAAAAGATGCAATGGTTGATGTTCATTTATCAACTGTTTAAAGCTTGCATTACACAGGGGTAACAAGTTTGCAACAACGTTTGGTCCAAATAGGTTGTACGTCAGGTTTATGTATGGGCTGACTTGTGCTTTTCATGGGAGGTGAAGAGAATGGACAACCACCCTCAAAGCGGCTGAGATTATCTTGTTCAGGATCAAGCAGTCTTTCAAGTGGCTTAACAGCTGAAGAAACCGTTGCTGCTGGCTCTTTGAGGGATTTGATGGCCCGACCGATACAATGCCAAGGGGAAGAAGAAGTGATTGGTTCAAGAGGTGTTATAAAAAAGCTCGAATTTGTTCGACTAATAGCTAGTGCATTATATGCGCTCGGTTATGAACGTAGTGGTGCGTGTCTTGAGGAAGAATCTGGTATACCATTGCACTCAACATCAGTAAATCTGCTTATGCAGCATGTTCTTAATGGGAATTGGAATGAAAGTGTTTTGATGTTGCAAAACATTGGTTTAGATGATCTGATTATACTAAAATCAGCCAAGTTTTTGATCTTGGAACAAAAGTTTTTTGAGCTTTTAGATGATGGAAAAACAATGGAAGCTTTAAATACATTGAGGACTGAAATTTCACCTCTACAAATTAAGACAAGTAGAGTACATGAACTTTCTTCTTCTATTCTTTACCACCCGCAGAGTCAAAAGGGCTTTGTTCCGAAGGACTCACTGAAAGCCAAAATGCGCTCCGAAGTTCTTGATGAACTGCAGAAACTGCTTCCTCCAGCAATAATGGTACCTGCTAGAAGACTGGAATCTCTTGTGGAACAGGCCTTGAATTTGCAGCGTGGGGCCTGCATATTTCACAACTCTTCAGACTCGGAGATGTCATTGTATGCTGACCATCATTGTGGACGAGATAATATTCCTAGTCGTACTTTGCAGGTTGGAATTTGTTTTTCTACTATTTGTTCCTTAATAGTGCAAAGCTCCTGGTTATTGTTTTCCCTAAGCTTGGTGTGATTTGCTACTTTCTCACTTCCGAGAAAGGTATTCCCTTTGTCCCTTTGAATTTGGTAAAATATATTCAATTATCTCTCATCAGCAAATTCAAATGGACTGAGGATAAATATTAGATTGAATGGTCAGTCTCATGGGCCTACTTTTTCGGATCATTATATACCTGGGTGCCATTTCTTGTGCCTAAAATATCTACAACTTTTGGCTAACCTATACATCTCAATTCCAAGTTAGAACAATGGTATCATTCTAACCCTTTTGGGGATGGCATGTATCTTTTACATCAGCCCGTGAACCTGAAGGCATTAACTGAATTTGTTCGTGAACTGAAATTAGTTAGCATCGTTAAGCCTTAATGTGTTGGCAACAAGACTCATGTGACACTTAATTCTTTTTTAGCTTACCTCCCATTTTCTTATAATCTAAATATCTAATTGGCCCCATGGCAGGCTGGCTTATTCCTACAGCAAACCCCATCTTTTAGACTAGATTTTGTGAAGAACACTTTATGAGATTTTCAAGCCTCAACGTCATGACTTTAAACTCAATTTTTATATGCTCTCTTGAGTTGTGCATGTGTTGCAATTTCATCTTTCTCCCACTTGCTTCACCTTTTTCATTACTTCATAATCATGCATATTCTATCTTCATTTGGTTGTCTGTTCATTGAAAATTATGGTTCTCTGGGGTCTTCTATGCTCTCAAAATTTGATTGTCAAATGGAATTTAGAATTACGAGATTTTAGAAACATGCATAATCAACATATGGTTTAGAAATTCATTTTTTAAAAGTAGTTGTTTATCCTTTAAATAGGTGGTATTTGACAATGTATATCTTTGAATAACTTCATCACCATATTTGAATGTATGATTCCATGATTGGAATTGCAATTTTATTAACTATGACTATCTTTATGCTTGCATGAACCTATGCATTCATTCCATTATTCATCTTTTTCACACTTCTCAGTGCACCTTTTTTCTTCCCTTGATATCATATTCTACAATGTTTATCATTGAATAACTTCATCACCATATTTGAATGTATGATTCTATGATTTGAATTGTAGTTTTAACAACTATGACTATCCTTATGCTTGCATGAACTTATACATTCATTCCATTATTTTTTTTTTTACAATTCTTGGTACACCTTTTCTATTAACTTCATATTATATATTGTCATCTACTCATATCCCTACTTTAGGGGTGCTTAATTTACAGTAAATTTATAGCTTTTTTCTACTTACGTAATAATTTAATAAAATGGATGGTTGAATCAATTGTGTTTCTTGTTAATGTGAAGTTGCGGATGATGTTTGAATCAAAGGTTAACTAGAAATAACTTTTTTATTAAAATGTGAGATTTGGTAGCACCGATGTAGGAGCTACGAAGTTGCATCAAGGTAATGGAATGCTTTAGAGCTTTTACACAAAAGATTGTTTGAATATTAACACTTTTTGTTAATTATAGCTACTTTTAGTAGGGAAGCTAAGGGGTTAGATTGAAAGATCTTGTCAAATAATGGCGTATTGTAGTTCATTTACTGATATTTTTCAATAATGTCTTTTGTTCACATTTGAAAAACATGACATGGTAATTGGAATAGAGCATAATTGTGGTGTTTTTGATATTTGAAGATGGTTGTGTTCATTATGCTTACTAGAGGTATATTGCTTTGCATAGACTATGAAGCTTGTTTGAAACGTTTTGGTGTTCAGTTCATTCCGCTTTTTTTTTAAACAGGTACAACTAGTTTCATGTGGGCTAGAGGGCCCATCTGGTTAAGCCTTTACCATTGATGTTGATGTAGTAGGCTTGTTGCTACTTGAATATGTCTAATATGCTAGTGCTGAAATGCATTATTTTCAATAGGTATTATTACTTATCATTGTTGTTGAAGTTGTAGTTATTGGGGTTGACCCGTTGGGCTAAGGATTGCATCTATGTTATTGGGTTGATGTTGGGGCGGGTCTTTACTGGGCTGTGATATAAAGGGTCATTGAGGGATGCTCATTAGTTTCGAAGGGAAAAAAAATGTGGATCAATATATGGGCAATTTGATGAATGTTGAAAAAATCAACATAATACTTTTGCTTCCTTCTCGCTATAGACTTTTCGTTTTTTGGTGTCACTTTTCAAGAATTTTCCTTAACCTTATACCACTTTCTCTCCTTATTCTTTATGTAGCAACTTTTGTTATTGATTTCTGTGACAATGTGAATGTGATTCAACTAAAATTTGTGTTTGGCATTGATTTTCAAGCTCATGCTTTTGGCAATGTGAAGATGATGCTCTAAATCTTCATCTCAACAATCATTTAATTACCACTCTTTCTTCATTTCAAAATAATATTATCACACTTTCTTCATTTCAAAAAGACTTCCCCATCACTCTCTTTGTCCACAATAGTATATCATGTGTTCTAGGGATGAGGAGGATAACGGATATCTTTTTCTACAAAGTAATTTTTCCAAAAGGGATGTAGGTTGATTTATTTAATGTCATTGGTGAGTCTTGGATTGAGCCGGAAAGTATTAGGGATCTCGTTCAAATTAGTATTTTTGGCTTTGAAAAGAAGAACACAATACTTTATAGCTCTGTTGCATCTTAGCCACACTTTGGGAAATATTTTCAGAAAGGAATAGTCACATTTTCAAGGATTGTTTCCTTAGATTGTATTTGTTTGGTATAAGGCTAAATCCTTTGCAACTTTATGGGTTAAGGCCAACGTTTTGTTTGGGAGTTTGGCTATAAATGATTTATGCCGAAGCGATGGAAGATATTATTGTAAGTAAATGCTATTGCAGTATCAATGTCTTTTACTCTAAAAAAGTTTTTCTTTATCAAAAAAATTACTACTCTTCCGTTTCACTCAGGATTTCTGATGGTAAATTTTTACACTGGACAGAATGATATAATTTATAGTAGAAAGGATAACATTAGGAGGGATCTTGATACACTAGGAATGCTTTTCCAAGTAGGAAAATAACGAATGATCCACCCCAAAAGGTGTTTGCCCTGCCAGTCACCCCTTGACCCGCGAGCCACCACTGGTCCTTTTAAGCCAGTTTGCTGACCTGCAACTTATATGCCCCAGCAGTGACCCGCCGACTCATTAGCTAGTGTAATTGTATATACTTGAAGCAGCAAGAGTATGTGCATTTTAAGATGTTTAGAATTCTTTAGGGTAAGTGTTCTGTGTAATGTCATATTCTGTAAATGTTTCACTTGTTTTCTCTTGGCTTGTATTTCCATCGACACCCTACCTTCTTTAGTTGGTAATTTCTTTATTTAAAATGTTTTGCCCCAATGTTATTAAATAACTCTCATCTAGGGTCCTTTTGTCTAGGCAAGGTTGGAGGTCGGATATATACAATCTTATTCCGATTGACCTTTAATAGCAAACATTATAAGTGCAAATGATAAAGAACTTGCCTTCTTACCAATGTTATGATATGAAAATCTGAATGTGAATATCTGTTCTACTGATTTTTGTGTAGATTTTAGAAGGGCACAAAGATGAAGTGTGGTTCTTGCAATTTTCTCATAATGGGAGATATTTGGCATCTGCATCTAATGATCGGTCAGCCATTATATGGGAGGTAAGATCTCTTTTACTTTCTTTCCCTCATCCTCCATTCTAATTTGTTGTTTTTCCTGGTGGATGTGAGGGTAAAGGGTGAAATTTAAAGATAGACAAAGATATTGATTTTCATGATGTGTGGGACAGGCCCTGTATGCTGTTGTTATTTTTTTATTTGACCTTCTAAGGTATTGGTGCCAATAAGGATTCCGGTAGTGGATGGGCGTGGGTGGGAAGAGGAATAAATATGAAAGTTGGCCTGTTACACCTTGCATGAACAAAGAGAACTCTTTTGCTTTACTTTCTTTTTAAGAAGAAATCTATCATCACTTCAGCTTGTCACTGAAGTGAAAATATCTTTCAATGCATTGCTACGTTAGAAATTTTATTTCAGTAATCAAAACTGAAAAAAAAATTGCTGTGTTAGAAATTTACTTACAAGGATATTGGATGACAGTATAGGTGAGAATTCAATGTTGCCGAGAGGTGCCTCCGAATCCTTTTATATTTAGCAAAAATAATTGTAAATCCTAGATAGTCTTCTTTTGTCATTGTAGCTGACACAGGAGTGGTAAGACATCATATAGTTGAGGTGTTTGAATGTATTATTGTAGGGGAGGGGTGAAAATGAGTATAAGCTTAGGGGGGTGGGTGGGGCGGTGCAAGAGCGGGGTTTAATGAAGTTGTGAATGTTGGAGCCTTTGAGGCTTTGATCATAGTGACTAGTGAGTTTGTTTTAATGGGAAATCAGGATTTGCACTTCTGTTAGAGATCAACCTTGATGATTAAGAACGACCATGATGGATAAGGGATCTTTATGCTTAAATGTTGATTGATTATGATATATTTATAGCTGAAAGAAATTTTAGATGGTGCTAACTTAAATTGGCCTTATAGGCATATCGCAATCAGCAGAAGTAGCAGGTTGCTTCAGTTCTCTTTTAAAAAGCCATAAGGTTATTGTGTGTTGTTAAGAGATGTCTGGAGGATTTAGAAGAGGTGCTCAATTTTACCATCTTATTGGAGGCCAAAAGTTAAAGTTTAAAGTGAGGACTTTTTAACAAGAGAAACCGAGGGCCTCTAAAAGTGCTTTAGTGTCATTATTAACCTTGAGCTGCTCTCAGATCACCGATTTTATTCTTGACTAGCTGCTAGGCTGTGTGGCTGTTTACATCTATGTTTTATTTTTTAAAAGTGAGATAAATTTTTTATGTGATCTATGTCGAGTTTATGCAAGATATGCTTTAAAATAGCCAAAATTCACGTTGTGAAATGTACTCCCCCATATAGTCTATTTAGTAAAGCCTTAAATGTGAAGTTCCCCTTTTCAAATTTCAAATTATAAATAAACTATTATCGGGGAGCTTCACATTTAAGGTTTCACTAAATAACATATAAGACGGAGTACCAAATTGCGTAATGTGCAAGTTACATGATTTTTATGCCTTTTCTTCAATCACAGCTCTGGACTTTTTTATTTCTCTGTGACTTGGGAGTCCTTATTATTAATGATGTAGGTAGGTGTCAGTGGTGAGCTTTCTCTTAAGCATCGATTATGTGGCCACCAAAGAGCAGTTTCTCAAGTTGCATGGAGCACAGATGATCAACAACTTCTCACCTGTGGAATGGAAGAAAATGTACGTCGGTGGGATGTTTTATCAGGCGAATGCTTTCAAGTATATGAGAAGGCTGGTATTTCTGTCATCTCCTGTGCATGGTCTCCTGATGGGGAGTCTGTGTTTGCTGGCTTTTCGGATAAAAGCATAGGCATGTGGGATCTGAATGGGAAACAGTTGGAGTGTTGGAAGGGACAACATACACAAAAAATTTCAGACCTGGAGATAACACGTGATGGCAAGCAAATCATAAGCATGTGCAGAGAAACATCGATATTATTGTTGGATAGAGAATCCAAAACGGAGAAGTTAATTGAGGAGGATCAAGTAATAACTTCATTCTCCCTCTCGAACGATGGAAAATTTTTACTCGTAAATCTTCTTGATCAGGAAATCCATCTGTGGACCATTGATGGTGATGTTAAGCTCGTTACCAAGTACGAAGGCCATAAACGGTCCAGGTTTGTAGTTAGATCTTGCTTTGGTGGGCTTGAACAATCTTTCATAGCCAGTGGGAGTGAGGACTCACAGGTTTGCCTTTTCTTCAATCATTCTTAATCTTACGCCGAACCATAAAATTGTTATATGATAATTCCTTTTTTAATTAATAGATAGCGTTGCCCTTTGTTTAGTCACAACTGTAGAGGTGTTCAATGGGGCGGGTCGGGTCAAATTTAAATGGGCTGAGTCGGGAAGGGTCATGTCAAATTTAAAATTGACCGGGGCAGGTCAAAGCCCGTATAAACTCAACCCACTTTGACCCATCTTTTAAAAGTTCATATAATGGTTTTTTTTATTCTACTTTATGGCAATAATATCGTACAAATGCAACAAATTCCTATAATTATCTAACCTAGCCCGACCCGACCCTTTACACCAGGCCCGTTAATGGCACGACTCGTTATTTACCCGACCTACTAATAAACTATTAAAATGTGACCCGACACTTAACCTGTTGGGTCGACTCGCCCTGTTAAACACCTCACTCACAAGTCTGTTCTACCAAACTACTAGGTTGAGGGATTGGCTTTCTTTGTGTTTGGTTAGTATGTCTAGTGACTAGCGCAGCACGAAATGTGCGTCTTTTAATCTTTAAATTGAGGTGTTCCATGATCTCGCCCTCAGGGCCGGTTAAGTTGCATTATTTGATTTGTGAAATTCATGTCACCCTGCCGACCGATTCCTTATCAATCTCCATATAATTTCTTGCCTGTAGCTGTGAGCTATTGGTATTTTCCAGCCTTTTGGTTATAAAGAAATCGGTTTGCTCGTCTATATGGTTCCTGTCCTTGCTATTTCAGAATTTGTTTTTCTAAGCTATATATGTATCTCTTCTTCTCCCATATTTTGGCCTGTTTTTGAAGTTTAAAGAATAAGGATGGTTTTAGATAATATCTGAGGAAATATGGTTCGTAGTTGCTTCCTTTTGTTTATTGTATACTCCATTACTCGATATTTAACCTTCATACTGTCTATGCATCCATAGGTTTATATCTGGCACCGAAGTTCTGGGAAGCTTGTCGATATTTTGCCAGGTCATTCTGGAGCTGTCAACTGTGTGAGCTGGAATCCCGTAAACCACCACATGCTAGCAACTGCTAGTGATGACCGTACAATACGGATATGGGGCTTGAATGGGGCGAATATCAGGCGAAAGGTTTCGCAAAGCAATGGCGTTCATCAATGCAATGGAAAATTATGAAAGCATTTCCTACACGGAGCCATTGGAAACAAACAAGGCATGCGTCTTCGAATTTATTTCTACATCATTGCTTTCATGTAAATTTTCGTTAGACTCGTCTCAAGTGAATATTCATGCTGATAAAATTATGACTTAACCTTTTATTATGACATTTGTTTTGGCATCTATTTCCTTTTGGATACTTATATGCCTTTACTTTTCCTAGTTCTGATAATTCATTTCATTAACATCATCTCTAGTCAGTATTGAAGACACAAATCCCCTTTGATATCTGAAAGGGGAGATGGATATAACAAGAGTTTAATCACAATTTTATGTGAATTTTTAAGGACAATTTTTCATTGAATTCAACATATATAAGTATGAATTCCACTAAAAGACTAATTTTTGACTTTCTAATGGTCTTGGATGTGTAAACTTTATGTGTAGTCAGAATTTTGAATCTCTAGAGGATCTAAGAATATATGTGCCTTCTAAACACCATTTTCTTGACACGAGCTCTAGTATAGTGTGAAAGGTAGTTAACGCTAATCCTATTAGGCATAGTTAAAGGGGAGCAAGTGTGACCCGATCGACTCAAATAAACATTTCCTAGGCTCACATGACTCAAGTGAATGTTTCCTATGCTCACATTAATCCGAAATGACACAATTTGAAATCTAAACCAAAACCGACCTCACCTGATGATCCGAACTTTTCGTCTTTTGTTAAGCACTTAGCTAAGTTGGTGTAATGTTGAGGGGTTGAGAAGGTTGCGATGATCGTTCGCAAGTGAGACATTTAAGCATGTTTTGGGAAAATTAACTTATTGCTATTTGCAACTTTGAAATTCGGTATTTATATATGGATACTTCTCCTTAAGAAAAATGAGCTGATAAACTAGAAAGCCCAAAAGGAGTTGAGATGTTGATTTACAAATAGAAATTTCTCAAATCAATTTACATTATTTAAGCAACACTGAAAGAGCTGGAAGCGTTCTCGACGAACTTCCTTGCACCCTTGAACCATCTCTTGTCTCCAGCTTGAGCCTTGCATATGTAAAGCTTACCGTCCTTCACTGTGGCCGTAATAATTTGGTGTTTGCCACCCTCATCACCATCAGCTGTTCTTGTCAAAACCGTCACGCTATAGTATTGCTTCCCATCCACAACTGGGGTGCTACTTTCAAGTACGTTTGCAGTTGCAACAGCATCTGAGTCGAAACCACCCTGTACACCGAAAGTTATCGTCTTAGAGCATAGATTTACTGTCTTCTCTTTTTTTTTGTCTTTGGAAATATAGATTTCGGTTTGAAAATATGGTCATAAAACTCGCTTCACATGAAAAGTGACTTGCTTGGAATTATTATTTCGAACACTAGGGCTTGTGTTAAATTTGCTATAGCTTAGCTGTGTTTCATTAATGACTTTTTCATTAGTTTTGGACTTTTCACCTTTTGGTTTCTCAAACAGGCAAAATATGTATATTTTACATGACTTTTAAGCCAGATTTTGCTTGTAAGTCAAAATCAAAAAATAAGTATATTTATTGGTTTTTGGCCTTTTGATTAATTTTTGTTGAATAACTAACAACTTATTCTTATCATACATCTTCATAACCGCTGGTTTAAACAACTAAATTGTCGGCCAATATTTTCAGTTGGTTTAACTTTAAATTGATAGTAATACTTAGATTTGGACGAAAGGGTTAAAATAGATATGAACCAACGCATATGAAAGTAACCCAAAATTGAATAGACCGAAAACACCGACAATTTGAATGCCATATTTCATATACTTAAATCTAGGATTGCAGGTATCCCATAGTACTAATCAACCATCATTGATAAAATATATGGATCATACCTCTGAATCAGTCTTTCCGAAGTAAGCTTGTTTGCCCAACAAGTAGTTCACCTGGAAACAAAAAAAACATATATATATATAAGATAAGTTAGATTCAGAACAAAAATCAGGATAATAAGATAAGCTAATGCTTCAGAATATTGAAGATTACTTGTGAAAGGAATTCTTCAGGGGAACCATAATCAGTGATGGATTTCTTGTCAGTGGGGGTGATCATAACAGCTAAATTGCTGGTGGCATCAAAGTTGTCCTCGAATCTCAAAACTTGACCCGGGTACTCTACTTCTTTGCTCGGATTCCATTTCGAAGGGACCGACAACTTGAATCCATCACCAGTGTAAGGCAAGAAGTCCGTGTTTGTCTTTGCCTTCCCGAATACATTAGCTGCATTATATCACAAAGCGTACATGTTATTAAGGGTCACTGAATAGTACTAGCATAATGCAAAATCGCAAATGCAGTTGCACTTAATGTGAATGCCAGCATGTAATTGGGGAAAAACACGAGGTGCACACTTCATAAACCAAGGAGATATATACCATCGCTAAACCATATGACAATGGAAAGAAGGTCTCCAATAGCTTATAAAGTATGCACACCATCTTTAATTGTCGATGTGGGATAAACCATTCCAACAGTATGCCATTTTTTAGTCAAGTGTCTGGTCGATTTATACTAAAACGAGCTATGGGAAAAGAGGTAGACAGGATAAATAGTGTCGTATACTCAATAGGATCAGTGAAAATGAAGTAGAAAGGAAAGTACATACCAGCTTCACCATAGGCAGCGTCAGCAGGGGAGACCTTAGAGCCAACAGCAGCAGCACCAATAAGAACAGTAAGTGCCAATCGCCTCGACACGCTACTGTTAAGGTTGACAGCAGACTCATCATCCTGCTTCTGAGCCTTGCAGACAAGCTGGTTAGGCTTGACGCTAACGGCCTGGTAGCGTTGTGTCGGGTTTCGACCAGAGGATGGGCTAGAGATGGCTACATGGTGCTGTAAGAAACATGAAGTGGATGCCATTTTTTCTCAGTATTTGAAACTTAGTCACTTACACCACCTCTGTTTGTTTTTTTGGTGTTGGATGTTGGGAAATATGTGGGTGTAGGAGAAAGTATAAGGAAGAGTTATGTGATGAAGAAATTTTGTTAAAAAGATTCTTATGAAATCAGAAATTGGATGATGTAAAGATTAGATTATGAAGAAAAGATAAGGTAGAAGAGGAGTCTATTGGATCCACGTTGGCTTCATATGTCCCACTTTGATCAAGATCTTGGGTCTATTCGTTCAGATGTGAAGGTAACTCATTACTCATTCATCACCCATGTACACTGATTACTTGACCTTTCTAATTCTCGTGTGAGGACTAAGAAAGTAGGCGTTAAAATTGGAAAAATTACCAATAATAATTTAAATTTTTAATTGATTTTCTTGCACTCATTTTTCTTTTTTTAACAATGAATATCTCAATTTTAGAGTTATTTATTCAGAAATATTGTTGCCCAAATGGTGATTGATTTTTGCAAGTTAATTGTTAAAAAATATAAATTATATTTTTTTTTATAATTTTTTATAAAAATTATTAATTTTTTATAAACAACTCCACTAATTGTTTAATTTTTTATGGTGATCGATTCTTGCACTAATTGTTAATTGTTAATTTTTTATCTGACATCAATTTAACAAGAAAATTTCTCGAGCCTAGCGATCAATCTGCCCATAAAAAACTCCACTTTGTAGGCACCAGAAATTTAGTTATCTTAATTTTTAATTTGAATCAAATTAACCTGTAGTATGAAAATTTCTGAACCTGAAAATTTGAAAAAAAAAAAAGGTTAAATTTAAATGTAGTTTGAACTCAATTATTTTGATTCTTTTTTCTATTTATTAATTTATTATAGTTTTGTATCATCATTTTTGGTTAAAGTTTATTATATTTCTAGTATTTTGAGTCAATATTTTCTTGTTAAAACTATAAGCTGTAGTTAATTTTGAGAAATATTTTTACAGAAAACTAAAAGTATTTATATTTGTTTGGAGGTTGGTAAGAATTTTTTTTTACACAAATTTTTACTTGAGATCGTCTTTTGTAAAGACGACTCTGAAAAGCCCGGCCCAAATCTAATTTATGTTAATTTTTAAAAAAAAATTGCTGCCAAAATCAAAGCTTGCGTGTTAAGTGAATTGTGAAAAGTCACATAATATATTTGGAGTTATAACAACATTTATTTAGAGTTATAATATAATACATTTGGTGTTATACCAGCATACATTTGGCGGTTATAATTTATAATATATTATGTTATAACCCAAATAAATTTATGTTATAACTCTCAAATATATGCTGGTATAACCCAAATGTAATACTCCCTTCTATTCTCCACAAGTGTCCCATTTGCTTTTTGACACTGTTCATCTCTTACCCTTTATTTGCATTTTAATATTAATCTATAAGTTAAAATATAGTCAAGTGAGATCTTTTTTGATTCGTCTCAATGCAAGGATTATTTATATCAACTTTTCATAATTTTTAGTTATGCACAATTAGAGATATTAAATATTGGATAAGTGCATTGGATAGAGTGCATAAAGCAAATGGGATACTTATGGTGAATAGGAGGGAATGGGATACTTATGGTGAATAGGAGGGAGTATGTTATAACCTCAAATAAATGTTGTTAAATATATTATGTGACTTTTCACATTACACTTAACACGCGCATTTTGATTTTGACAGCAGTTTTTTTGTAAATAAACATAAATTAGATTTAAACTGGGCTTCTGAGAATCGTCTTTACAAAAGACGGTTTCTCAAGAGAACACCTGATTTTTTTTTTAAACCCTTGATCCGCTGGGCAAGCTCCAACCAAATAAAATTGGCATAAATCTTTAGTGTGACTTTTAAAAAAAAATTAAAAAAAACAAACTTACAATAAAATTTCATCACCATTATCATTTTAGTTAGGCTCTTGAGTTACCGTCTCTTTGAGAGACGTATCTGAAGCCCATCTATTAAAGACTAATATCTACTTACCGTATTCTTAATGTCTACATTCAGTATTTTAAATGTCCACATATATTATTCTTAACGCCCACTTACAAAATTTTAAAAAAATATATAATGGGTTGGCCTAATTAAAAATGGTCTCTCAATAAGACCATCTCTCACAAGAATTTGTGTTATCATTTAACACCATACACTAGACATTTCGTTAAAATGTGAAAGGAAAACTTGTTAATGATGTTTTGGTGATTAAAAGGTTTTTGAAGGTGAAAAAAAATAAAAAAGAAATAAACTTTTTATAATAAAAAATTATAAAAATAAGCTTTCAAATAAAATATTTTCTAAAATAAGTGTCTTTCACTTGAACTTGAAGTAAGAAATTATCTGCTTTTAGTAACCGTGGGCGATTATTCAACTGAGACAAACTCATCAATAATCGTCCGTTATTACTAACAGAGGGTGATTACTGAACTAAATTAAAAGTCAACTCAACAATTGCCCAATGTTACTAAAATCGGGCTATTATTGAGCTAAATTTTAACAGAATTCAGTAATCGTCCGCCGTTAGTAATAGCGGGCAATGTCTGGCCTCAGCTTCAGTTGAAAAATGCTTATTTTTGGAATTACTATGTTCGAGTGCTTACTTTTGAAAATAGTTATCAATAATGTTTTTTTTCTTTCTTTCATTAAACAACAATTCTCCAAAGAGATGGTATCTTTGAGAGACGGGTCACTTTGGGCTGACTCAATATTTTATTAGATTAAAGAAGAAATTTAAACTTAATAATAAAAACACGCTTCTTAACTTGTTTTGACCTATTGATGTTGGAATTTTAATCTATATGAGTTAGCATTTTAATCTATTGAAATTTGTATTTTAACCTATTGGAGTTGGTTCCTATTTAAGTTGGTGTTAACATATTGAAGTTGGTATCTTAACCTATAAATGTTTGATAAATGCGAACTTTATTTCAAGTGAAGAACTTCAACTCAATAAGGAGGGGTGATAAAATTCGCAAGTGGATACGGTATGCCCTCTCCAATACTAATACTCACCACCTACCCCACCACCTATGGTTTTATACCCATGTCTGTCATTTTGAGTATGCATTCAAACTTATCCTTACTTGCCTATGACCAACTGATTATACCCATCATGTGTATATCCACCTTATATGAGCCTCACATTCACTCAAACTCCATATGATATACTTCATAAATCCTTACAAAATTAATTGTGCATCTAATATTGTTTAAATCATAAGATGTAATAAAATAAAAATATTCTTAATTTTTTGTCAATACTTTTGATAAAATAAAAAGTTAATATTAATTAATATATTTTAGATATAGGGTGAGCTAGGCAAGTGGGAGTTGGGTATGGGTTTGGGTGAGTGAGTATGGGGCGGATAAGACCTCAGACACATACTCATGACAAGTAGAACTATTCATATCCCTCCACTATCCATAAACGTCATACTTATACTCATTCCAACTAGAACGGATGCATTGTAAAATCCATATAATTCAACTCGTCTGCCATCCTTATCAATATTTTCTAATGGATTGACTTAACATTTAGTTTAGTTTTTATCAATAACACCCCACTACTTTAAATACCTATTATACTAAATATTAATTAAAATCATAATATTATTATCAATAAAAAAAATTATTTTATATATTAAAAATTTTAGTTTTGGTTGGATAATCTTTTAACTTTAAAAGCTTGTGGACCAAAACATAATAGTGTTTTGGGTTGCAATTATGGGATAAGATTTTAAAAAAAGTTAAATAAATAAATAAGGTGGAAGGCGGCTAGGGTTGTGAAATAAGGGGGATTGTTTTGATTTTTGAATTCTAATAACTTTCCAATTAATTAAAGAAATAATTATCTAATTAATTTTATTTTCTTAAATCTCTCTTTGCAAAAAAAAAATAAAAAATAAAAATTCCCTATATCATGGTTAGTTTTCACGACTAAAAAAGAAATCCTAATTTTCCTCTAAAAGTTTGCTTTTCCACTTTTTGCTCTTTCTTCTTCTATTTTCTTGGTAAGTACACTTTAATCTTATGTTTTTTATATGTGCAATTCTAGATAAGCATATACATGTAAATAATTTTTAAAATAATTAATTCAGAATTTTTAATAAATAAATATTGATATTATGTTTATTTTTATGATATTCATATGTTCATCTTATTTTTAAATCATATGTTGAAATAATCATGTTTTGGAATGTGATTTTGATTAATTTTTGTGTGGATGGTATATGCTTAAAAATATGTATATAAATTATATAAGTGTTTTAGATTATTTTTCTTATACAGGTAAAAATTACATATTTAAATGGTTCAGGAATTTTATTAGATCTTAATTTAATTATTGATATTGTGTAATTCATTATTGTGACTTTTAATGAAATTATGAATTTGTGATTTTAACAGAAATGATTAAGCATGAAAATTTTGAATTTTCACAGTAATTAAAGGTTGTTTTTATGTTATAAAAATTTGGGAAATTGTTTTGGTGAATCTCGTATATGTATATGTGATCTACCGAAAAATCGATGTTTCAAGCACTATTTAGCTCTAAAATGTGTTAAAAATACTTATACTACCCTAAAGATTATAAATATTGGTACCGAAGGGTATTGATATGTTTTAAATGCAATGTGGAAGTTGGATTTTCGATTTGAAAATTTTAAGTTACTATTCTTCCCAATTTAAAACTGTTGGTCCGTTTTTCTTGTTATGGAACTTTTGCTATTGTTAATATTTTGTATGTCATAAGTATGATTGATTGGTGTGATATTATAGGATAATGCTGGTAGTTAAATTACGGTAGTTGATGTTATGAACATGTTCTTACACATGTGTATGTGTTGTGTTTTAGGAAACCAGTTTGTAACTGGTACTCTTTAAAATATCTTGTGGGTAGTACTTAATATTATTTTGCTTTCAGGTACGTACACACAGTATCAATCCCTTAGTTAAGTATTTTTAGTAATTTAACCAATGGAACGAAATTATGATTTGCATGTATGAACATACATTTCATTTGATAAGTATGATTAAGATGATTTATTCTTCTTGTGAAACATACATTCTATTCTATAAGTACATATCACTTTACATGAGAATTATATATATACAATTGAAACTTATATTATTATGATACATTGGAGTATGGAGTATGATTTGATTGAAGGGTTATTTCTTTTCCCATGGCTAAGGTGTGTGTGAGTCACCACGGGGGTATGCATACTTAACCATTGGAAATCCGTACAGACCAGGCACTGTCTCTGGTAGAGGTTTGCCGTAGGGATTAGCTCTCCTTAGGTAAATCTCACTTTACTGTTGAAATTGTATACCTTTGTTTGGATACCAATGGGTGGAGTTGAAGGAGTATAACTTAACTAGTATGACTTTTCACTTTGTGATTGAACGTGACTATTTATTTAAATTATTATACAATCATGAAATCAATTTTTTACTAGCGCTTTCATATATATTATAACTTGAAACGTTGAACACATAAATCAACACTATAATAATTTCTTTTTTATTTATTTTAATAATGTTATCATATTTTATCAAGACTTGTTATCTGACGTGCACGTGTTTGACCTTAAATGGTACTACGATGATGTTATTCTTCCCTTAGTTGATAACTAGTAGGGTCCCATAGTGTAGGTGTGTAACACCCCTGAATTTCCAACCCCTTTTACGAAACCAAAATCGTGAAGGACGGGAGGAAATTCGGGTGTTACATAAAAGAAAAGGAAAAGAATTTAGATAAACGTTAAATAATAACTTTAAAAGGGTGAGTTGAAATTTCAATAGCATCTCTTCTAAAAATCGAACATGTGGTAAAGCAGTTAGCACAAAAAAAAACATTAAACTAATCTACGGCATCATTGCCTTTAAAATCTCACACCACGGCGGAATGATTCGTCGCTGGGTTCTCAAATCAACATGCCAAGCATGGATCGTGGTTCCAGTGTCGATGCTTGCTTTTAAAATGAATTAACTCCTTAAAACCATATAGAGTTATAAATTACGCAGCAGATATACAAATATACAAGGGAGGACACAAGGCCTCATTACAAAACATATACAACCAAAGTTTACAAAAGATAACAAGAGCTACAAAATCAAAAGATAACGGTATGACACAGGTTATGCTTCGCCCTCATCATTCTCCCCCAATGCAATGCAAAAGAAGCTCCAATACCTGCTACGCCTGTCTATGATCCTCCTGCTGCTCGACATTAGACCAAAGACCAATGTGTCATAGCAGGACAATCATAAAAGGTTATCAACAATCAAACATAAACACAAACACGTACACGTCAGATGATTTCATAAGGCAAACTACTAGATAACATTATATTATAAAACAACATAAGATGATTTCATAAGACACAAGCACAGATAGTGACCGTTTATCGGCACTTATACTTCTTACTTTCATTATGTTCTTTGCATCCCGAACCATGTGTTCTTGGGTGGAATGCAGGTCTTCTAGCTCCACTTTTCAAAACATAAAAACTCTTGCAAAACAGGCATAGTATCAACTCGACCAAGGCATTAACAGAGTACCTAACACATGACCTTATAGAGCTTGTCTATCTTAAGGTAAGTGTGATCATAGTCTGTAATACCCTTGAGGTAACTTAACTTAGCCACACTTCTCACTAGCATAAACTATTCTATCAATAAGTAGATGTTCTATCAATGAGTAAACGTTTTATCAATGTGTAAGCTTTCTATCAAAGAATGAACCTTTTATCATTAAATAATTTTCGATCCATGAATAAATTTTCTATCACTAAATAACTTTATATCAGTGGATCTTTTCTCTACTTCCTGGCATAGTGACACGGCCAAGGGCGTTATCGGCCACCCAGCGCCCATGGCAAAGTATGAGCTCATCCCCCCTCCAGCTGACCCTCTCGGGTCCTACCTTCGGAAAAAACTAACACACTAGGTGTAACGGCCCGGTTTAAGTGACCCGGAAAAATCATATGAAAACATGATCCCGGTTCACTAACGGACACTAAAAATTCATTTTTCACTCGGATCGTCAACGTTCAAACGGTAAAGGAATATGGTCAATGCAGGAAAAAACACCAAACAAGGAAAACAAGTCAGCGGAAGCCTTTACATACAACTCGAGAGCCTACCAGCCTCTAGACTAGCTAAAAAGTTGTACGAAATAAAAAGAAAATCGTCATAATCTTTCATTTCATAAACCGAGTTATTTCGACTTATAAACTTATTACAAAATATAACTTACTCTTGATGATTACGGGTTCTAAGCCGAGTCCTCACTCCAGCCCCCACCTGCAGTCAACCTACTGCACGTCGTATGATAACACGTAGCAGGTTCTAAAGAACAACCAATACACGTCAGAGACTTCATACATATATCAAACAGGTTGAATACAAGCATTGTGTTTATCCTAGCATGCATAGGCTCTAATATATATTCATTATTCAATAATTCCAACTTGTAACGTTGCCCGTCCTATTCGGGTCGTTCAAGTATAATCATTCATTATTAGATAATTTCAAACTTGTAACGTTGCCCGTCCTGTTCGGGTTGTTCAAGTATAAAACCAATCCATTTGGTGGAATACACTTGGGAGAGCTAATCCCAAGGCAACCACCGACCTAAGACGTTGCCTGTCCTGTTCGGATCGTCAGAGGTAAAGTATGCATACCCCCATGGTGACCGTAATGATCCAAAACTACCATGGGAACAATAATTATGATAATTCAAACCAAACGTTAACCCCTTTGGGTAACGAACATATAAATTTTCAATTTCCACTTTAACTTCTTTCAAATTATTTGGGATGTCTAATCCTTATGTGAATTACAATACATCAATTACGAATAAAACAACACTACTTGCACAACCACATAAACAATATGGTCTAAGCGTGTACCTTTAAACGCTGCAAACACACGTTGCTCAAGCACAATAGGAATTTCGCCCTCTTATAAATCGAGGTCCTAAAGAACACACACAAAACGATCACATATTAGATCGTGTTTACACATTTAATCCACTCCATACCACTAAGATATCACTAAGACTTGATAATTTTAAATGGTTACATCAAATTCCTAATGGTTCCAAATTGTAAACTTGAACCAGAAACTTAAATAATCGATTTGGACAGTTTAGAAAATTCAAATGAAAAATCCAACTTCGCCATTGCGTTCGGAACGCGTCAATTACTTTGGGTACCAAATTTCATAATTTCTAACATCCAATTACTATTTTCAATTATTTTAAGCGTTAAACGAGTTTTTGTTTTAACGCATCGGATACATAAACCAACAATGGAAACGACTAACGTTTCCGAATCGGCACCAATACCGAGACAGCAGCTGCTGTCCGGAACTCCCATTACGTTATTATTGTTATTATTATTATTTTATATATATTCATACACAAAAACCCCATCATCAAAGCATAAGAGTCATCAAAATAAAAAGAATAGGCCCCCATCCATAAGATCTTCAAGAGACTTAAAACTCCACAAATTATGATAATTAAATTAAATACTTAATTCTCTTAACAAATTAAAATTTTGTAGAGAATCATAAAACAAAAATCATCCTTCTTAAATCAAGACATATATATAAATACACAATCCTTCAAGCAAATCCAATTTTGCTAAAGGATTTATAAATTCTTAAATGACTACACTACTTGATCCATACCATTTAAATTTCTACTAACAAATTGTAATTTAGTTAGAGAAATGTAAATCATAAAAGAAATTTATTTAAATATCAATATTAACTTAATTCTTTTAACAAATTAAACTTTGCTAAAGAATATAAATCAGAATCATAACTCAATCCTTTTAACAAAATTGAAGTTTATCAAAGGATTAGTAGAGAAAATTATATATAAAAGAAAATATATTCAATCCTCCTAAAAGTCATAGGATATCATCATACATAAAATATATTTCACCTTAGAAATCTTATGAATAAAATTTATAAATAACAATTCAACTAAACTTACCCCTTGAACAAAAGATTGGATTGAACAACAAAGTTTTTTTTCTTTTGTAATGCCGAAAACAAGAGAAAAGGGAAAGAAGAGAACTTTTTTTTTTTTTTCTGATTTTTTTGTATTCACTTCAAGGGTTAGAAAGGTAAGGGAATTCAAATGAGGCTTATGGAATTAAAAGAGGAGTAAGACCCACTTAAATTGCCATAACACACCATTATGAGAGGAGTTACAAAACTCCTCCCATTCACCCTCACAACCGGCCACCCCCCTCAATTCCCTAACTTTTATTTTTTTTTAATTTAATTGACTAATTAAGTAATTATTATAGTATTGTTAAAATAGAAAAGAAAAGTCACGCGATAACCTCGTACGCGATAAAACTCGCTACTGTTAAAACTTAACTCACTTTATTTCTTGTAAATATCTATGTAAAATAATATAATTTAATAATACATATTTATTTTACTTTATTATATTATTTTCTTAAACCCGATAAATTACGAGGTGTTACACTGGGGTACTAAACCAGTGAAGAGGCCACCATATTGGGGTTTGCAAGGCCCGCATGGTAACACCTCGGTCAAGGGGCGGTATTGGCCACCTGACGCCCAATGACCCAAGCATGCTCATACCCCCCTTATGGTGTCCCGTCAAACCTCACCTAAGGGACTACTAAATCAACCGGACATAATCTAGTTGAGTCACGCCAGCTAATCATAATCTAATACTTTATCAGATGAGAATAACTTCCACTTTCGACTATTAATGAGCACCCTAGGATAGCAGCACGCCAAAACCCACTGAGCCACTCAATAAAATATGAAATTCACCTATAAAGAAGTCATTCTAACTCCAATTAAGGCATAATCTAATTCTTAAATAAATAAGGGGGTGGTTCCCGCCTTCTATTAACAATCTCATTCTCTAAACTATTCTAAGCGCAAGGATTTCATAGTCGATAGCTCTTCATATAAAGTGTACTCACTAGTACCTCATAGTTTCGATATGATGCATACTATCACAATAAACAATAATGTCTTAAAGCAAATTGCATATAAGGGTTAGTTACTGCATGTACGTACCTGTAAGCGTCACTACACGATCAAAAGTCACAAAATCACCCAACTAAGGCTCTACTTTCCTCTTACGAAATTGGCACCTATATAAGTTATGAGTAGAACTAATAAGTTCCCTTAACTACTTTGCCATACCAAACTAAGTACCAAAGTAACCGCTATCACCCATTCAGCATGAGTTTCCGATTAATCTAGCACGCACACAACTCATTCGATACAAGTCAAAATCATTAACTCAACACAACGTAAGACCTTCCCATCCACTAAACCAACAATCAAGTAAGCTTTCACAACAATTTATGGCGATTTTCTTTAAACCAATGAGACTCAAAGTGTGAGGCCTCATCACTATGAAATGCCCTAGGCTACTAGCACTTGCATAACAAAATCAATACCAGCAACTTATAATGATATTGATGTTAGTGATAGCCTTGTGATATAGTTTACTACAATGTACAAGATTACTCATGATGTCAAAAGGGCATGAAAAGGAGCACTTCCCCAAATAATTTGAAACAAAAATGGCAACAACGGTTTCTTCCTACTTCAACAATGATGGTATTCAACTTTAATAACCACGACCATACCACAATCGACTAACAATAATACTCAATTATAACAACAATATCCACCATCATCTTTATAATACAAGTGACAATTAACACCACTTTTTGTGACTAATACTCTCAATTATAACAACTATTATCACCTATTCACAATCAAATCACATTTTCAAAGCTTCTACTAATCTATTAAATTATAAAACATCCTCAAACACAAAGCGGTACAACTATTATCATTTTCATTTCTACTCTAAACCCTATCTCATGATTATATTCAATTCATTAATCAAGTTCTTACCCATAAGAAGATTTAATAAGGAATGATGAAAAATCACTACAAAACTCATAAACTTAATGAGATTCTAGTTAGAACAATGATAAAAGAAATCAATGGAGGAAGATGGCTTACAATGGGAGAACTAGTAAAGGGTAAGATTGTAGGTGGTTGTTGCGGTGGTGGAAGACCAAGGTGGGGAGTTGGCGGCACTAGGGGGCAGCCGGCTGCTGTGAGAGCAACACGCAGCCCTGCTCGCTGCTAGGAACAAGCCACGCAGCCCACTGTTGCTCGTGGTTGTTCGTGGGGAGGAAGAAGAGCTGCCTTGTTGTTGTGGCTACTGGTTGCTGTTGTGGAGGAGGGAAGAGAAACTAATGTTGCTGTGGGGCCGTGCAGCAAGCTAGCCAGTTGTTGGTGGCGGCACAGCTGATCACTCGCGGCGCAAAAGGAAAAGAGAGAAAGAAGGAGGAGAAGGAGGGGAGTGACAGCTAGTTTGAGCAACAAGGGTTTCATGCCCTTATTATTATTATTATTATTATTATTATTATTATTATTATTATTATTATTATTATTATTATGTTTATTTATTTATTTATTTAATCTAGATTCATTTTCTTGCGAGACTCAACTAAGAAACTCACCATTGCGTACTCACACATTTTAATAAAATAATAATTTTAATTCGAACTTCTTTATTTTAGAGATCGTAATTGTATTTTTAATATAAGTATATCTTAATATTTAAATTCGTAAATGAAAGGGATTTATTAAAAGTACTTCTAAATTGATTCAATATAATTATAAAATCCTCAAAAGTTATTAAAATATTAATTAATGACGTCAGAAAATCTCGGGGTGTTACAGACTACCCCCTTAAGAAAAAAGTTTCGTCCCCAAAACTAGAGTAACAAGAGTACAATTCATGAAAATTTGTATTTCTAATAACTCAAGAAGGTGTTTTAACTATTTTAAGCTCAAGAATTGACTCAAAAATCGTGACTTTATTGACACTATTAACAAAAAGATACTCAATCTATCAATATTTTCATGCATATCTCATTTCGAGTATTTATAATCACCTAAATTGGCTCAAATAATTAATCAAAAGCATGTCTATATCACACCAATTGATTCAAACAATCAATCAAAAGCATGTAGATATCACACAGATAGGTTCAAACAATCAATCAAAAGCATGTAAGTTTGTAATAGGTTGTTATCATAGACGCGAAAATGCGTGAAAGCGCAGGAGAAAATGCGTGTAAACGCGCAAAATTCTTTCGCATCCTACCCCTTAAAACTTAGTTACGACCCCGTAACTTTCCAACCTTGAAACATAAGCAGGAATAGTGTGGTTAGACCATGGAGCTCTAATTATTTAATATCTCTGATCTCAGTACTACACACCTTAGTATCTAGCAGAAGCAACAACAGTTCCAACTACTGAAGAAAAAGACAAAGGTTCGTTTTGTTTGGCATGTATGAAAGAAACCAAGAACCCAAATCTAAAAACCCCAACCAACTTTACCAGTTCAGACCACTATTCATTTTCGAACAACAGACCCACGTGTTCAAATCAGATTGAACACCCACATTTCAGAATCATCCAAAGAACCACAAATAAAGCCAACCCATTGCAACCCAAACCTAAGGTGGGCGCCATTAAAGATCCGGTTAACCGAACCGGCGACAAGGCTACCTTTGGCCAGCCAATACATATCACAAAATTTAGAGGGAATGACGAGTTATTAGCGCATCATAACACAGAGAGAAAGAAGGAAAGAGTTAAGCCAAAGAGGGAAAGAATCAAGGGTGAAGATAAAGGAAAGTCCGAAAATAAAGGGAGGGTTCATTTCTATAAAAAGCTCCTTTTATAAGGAGGCAAACTTTTCAAAACCTTCTAAACCTTTCATCAAAAAAGGACGTGGTGTTTGTCCAGTACACATACCCCAACATAAATCAATAAGGCCCATGTACAAATCTCAGCCCACAACTATTTTTCCCACACCTCATAAATCCAATACATCTTGGATTTTTGACCGTAGGGCAACAAATACCATGACCTCATATCCTAACGATGTTTTATCTCATAATCCTGCTACTCATACATATGTCAAAATTGCGAAAATTTGAAATAAATGAGATTATTTATCTACTTAATTCCAAATATAAGATTCGGGAAAACTTATGTCCCAAAATAAGATTCCGTACGTCCAAGCCTAGCCTCGGGTAACTCGCTGTTACTAACAGCGAATAAAGGGAAAAAAAAATTAAAAAGTTGAAAGTCGCTGTTACTAACAGCGACTATCGGGTTTTTATTTTTTTTTTATAAAATTTAAAAACTAAACTAGCCGTTGTTAATTAGAAAAATAGCCGTTAGGAATGTGAAAATAGCCGTTGTAATGTTGTTGTATAAATAGGTCCATCATTTCTCATACTTCATTTTATCCATTCTACATCATTCTTCTTCTTTTCAATCAATTATTAAAGTTAACATAAGGTATTTTGTTAGTTTTATTATTATAAATGTAAATATTATTTTTGAAAGTTCACTAACGTTACTATATTATATGTATTATGTAGATGTCAAAGGCGCATTGTATTGAAGAGCTTTGTGATTGTGGTTATGAAGTTGAGATTAATACTGATTGGAGCGACTTCGATCCAGGGCGTTGTTGCTTGCCCTTTCTACTTGGCTAACGGATTAGGATGCACATACTTTCGCTGGATTGCTCCGGAGGGTACAAAATGGCAGAGAGACTTAATAATACGGCTTGAGAAGGAAAAACAAGAGCTTAAAGATGAGTTATTTAATCTAAAGAGACAAATAAATGATATGGCACATAGGAAAGAAGAGACTGAAAGAATTATGAGAAAGTTAAATAAGCCTTCTTAGTTACGGACGCTAGTTTAACTTAATGCATGAAGTATGTAATTGGATTTGGATTTGTTGAACTTGCTTGAAATTGTGTTGAATGTTGGATAGCAACATCCTTATTTGAATATGATTGTATGTTTGTTTTTGATTAAATTCATGCTGCATTGTTCGCGGAATGATTCATCGCCCAAAAGTCTGAGTAGTTAACATCAATTCACTCATAATAAACGTGTGATACTACGGTAAAAATATATACATCTACATATATGTTACAATTTACACACAAAAGACCAACAGTTACAAATGAGTATGTACAAATGTTCAATAATTACAAAACTATTGTAATGCTAATCCTCCTCCTGTACCCTGTCTAATTGTGACGGTTTACAACGCCTCCTACGATAGTAAGATGCAGTCGCATGACGCTCGGGTAGGGGAGGGGATTGATAGTGTGATGATGTGGCACCCTGTGAGGACCCGACACCGTAGTCCGGGCACGTTAAGTCAACCTCCTCAAGATGAACGTCGGGGTGATGAGGAGATGACTCGTACTCGTACGTAGTGGTGTGGGGCGCAGTCACTTCCGGAATGAAGTGTTGAAACTGCGTGCCTAGGAGTATGCCTTGGGCAATCTCCCGTACGGGCTCCTCTTGGGAGGAGCCGATGACTGATGCAATGCCCTGTGCCTGCAGTAAGACTTAATTATTAATGAAATGTTTAAAGTGTAAGTTGTATGGATGATAATCAATGTTGAATAATACTTACAAAGTGTGTCATCGTCGGTGCTGCGGGATTGTACTGGGATTCCGCCAAGATACCTCGTGGTGTCATTCATCGGCGAGTAATGGAGAGGAACCACGGCATGTAATCCGCCGTAGTAGGTGCGCCTGCAGCGTCGATCGGCGCACCTTGGGCAAGCAGATCTAGCCTGTGCTCCCAACGAGCGACATGGCGCCAGTTGACCTCTAGCTAGTTCTTGGGTTCCCGACCCTTGCGAGAGTGGTGGAGCTCCGCTTCTGTGTCACATGGAGGCGGGATGCCCTGTACCATCCCAAATGGGCGCAGTACGCGCTCAGGGAGATGCACTTCGACTATGTCGAAGCAGATCAGAGGTACAGATGCTCTCCACGCCCCTGACAATATGCCCGAGTGTTGAGGTAATGCAGCATATGCCTCAGCGGGGTAAGGGTCCCACAGAAACTAAACGTGAAAATTCGATTAATAAATTACTCAATGTGATACTTATAAAACAAGTTGTGGTGAAGTTGTTACCTGGTCAGCACGTAATAGATCGAGTTGATCGCAGTAGAACCCCACGCCCGATCCAGTGTGGGTCCTTGTTCGTCTTTCAAAGGACCACCGCGATCCATATGGCACATGCGGGGGAGGAAGCAGTGGTAGCGCAAATGCACCACGACCCACACTCCTCATCGGTTGACCAATGAGAACATGCTCCCATGCCCAAAGCTAAGAATTACCATTATAAGTAAGTAAAAGAGGTACAACAATATATAATAAATGAAACAAAACGACAACATGTAAACTTATTATTACCTGTAGAATAATCAGGGGCCCAGCGATCTCCTTTACGTTCTTCCGTGAAGCTTCACAAAGTTTCCTGTACAGATACGCTAGGGCTGCCGAACCCCAGCTGTACCCGGAGATGACCTCCATGGCGAATCAAGCAACGTCAAGTACAATAGTTGTACTCGGTTGCCAGTCTTGTCGGAGAACAAGACAGCACCAATCAGATAAAAGAGATACGCCCTAGCGTATCTCTCAATGGTGGCGTCATCAGCACCTTCAGGGAGTTGCGAGAAGTTTTGTGCAAGCCATGTTACACGCAGGCTACTCCCTTTGGTTACCTCAGCCGGAGGTCGGACTCCTAATAGTCTTTGGACTTTGTCTTGCCAGCTTTCGAATTGGCGTGCATCGATGCACACGGCATGTCCCTCGATGGGAAGTTGTGTAACACAGCTACGTCAAGTAACGTGACGGTAGCCTCACCTATAGGTAGGTGGAAGGTATGAGTCTCCTGGCGCCACCGCTCGACTAAAGCCGTGACTAGCGCCCGATCGACTCTCCCGTACGCTATCATGTGGAAGTCATGCAACCTCGCAAGCTGAAGGTACGGGACGATCCGTGAGTCAATCGCCCACGGAGCTGAATCGGGATGTCTGGTGTATATGGTTTCCGTATCGGACACCTAAATCAAAATATTACGTTAGCTTCAATTTAAAGTATTATGAAGTAATAATTTCAAAAGGGTTAAGCTCAATGACCTGTACATCCCATAGCACACTGCTCCTATGATTCGCCTGCATCGTAAGGACACTAGGGTCGAGAGGGCCTGGAGCTGCTGGATCCATCTCTCCTGAAATTAAATAATAAGTAAGCCTTATGTAATCTAGAAATAATTAAGAAGTACTGAAAATGTTTATTTGTTTGTTTCATAGGGTCGAGAGGGGGAACCAGTGCATAGGGTGTAGGAGCAACGATTGTGGGAATGTTTCCTAAGGTCATGTCATTAGCTAGAGCCTCCTCGTCAACACCCACATCGTCCTCAGAAGGAGCCTCAACGAATTCATTACTCTCACTATTAACATCATCCCAAGGCTCATTTGTATCTTGTAAGTTAAAAGTAACATCATTTGACACTTGAAATTGAACTTGGTTGGGTTCATTACAAGGATAAGAGGAAGATGGAATAAAGGGATTTTCGTTTTCTTGGGTAGGGAAGGGCGTATGAGAAGGGGCAGAAGAAGTTATATTCATAAATGCATTTGTTTCCACAACGTTCATATCTTCGTTCCCTAGGGGTACCTCTTCTACATATAACTCTAAAGAAGGACTAGGCGTAGACCTTGAATACTCCCACATTGCATCTATAGCCTCCTCATCCTCAACCGGAAAAGCTAACAAATATCCACTCAGATTGTATTTAAAACTTAAATTAACAGTACTTCTTGTAGTGTCAATGCCAATCCTAGAGCATATAAAATGTTTAAATTCATTCAAATCCATGTATGCGTTGCATGCAAACAGTTTACGTTTTCCCCCAACATACTTGACATTGTTACTAGTTGATCGAATTGAACCATTCCAAAAGTATACAACAGTCACACGAAATGAAGCCATTTCTACAACAACACATAAAAAATCAACATCACCATCAAGTTCATAAATATATGACCACTATACATTTTACATTCAACAACAAATTCTGGAACAAACTTTTAAAAATGAGGATCAATGTAAATAACAACTACATTTGACATAATCGTAGAGCTCAAGTGCAAATGCCCACTATACATGACATACAGTTTAAAATCACCACCAAATGAAAAAATTTATAATAAAAACGAACCTCAATTAGCTGTAGATCAAGAAGAATTACTTAATTGCAAGCTTGTCAACCTACATTAATGTGAAAATTGATTAGAACAAAACAAACCCTAATTTTTCGAATAATGAAAAAAAACACAAAAAATTACCTTAGGTCGATCTAGGAAGACTACAACACTAATTACTGGTACAAACTTGAAATTTGATGACTTTAGTTGAAGGATTGAAGTTTCTAAAAAGGTTGGAATGAAGAAGGAGAAATCGTAGGGATTGCAAACGAAAAACAAAGCGAAATGAACCGAGGAAGAAGATGTCTGGAAAAGTAATAACCTGATAGTCGCTGTTAGTAACAGCGACTTTCAACTTTTTAATTTTTTTTCCCCTTATTCGCTGTTAGTAACAGCGACTTACCCGAGGCTAGGCTTGGACGTACGGAAGCTTATTTTGGGACATAAGTTTTCCCGAATCTTATATTTGAAATTAAGTAGATAAATAATCTCATTTATTTCAAATTTTCTCAAAATTGCCAACGGTAAAAATGTTCGTGTGATTAACGAAGGCCCAATTAGGATTTTCCTGTCTATCCAGCTTAAAAATTGCCTTGTACTTCCAAATTTACCATACAAGTTATTATCTACTAGCCAAATAACCAAGGAATTAAATTGTACTGTGCTCATGACCGCTAATGAATGTGTTGTGCAGGATGCTCAGACCCAGAAGATCATCTGTTATGGTACTGAACATAGAGGTTTATATCATTTGAACAATACGACTAGTTTTCAAGGGGAGTTAATTTGCTCTAGACAAAATGACGATGCTGATTTGTTTTTTTTGGGCGCAAGTTCGATTTCGGTGATCCCAAGACCTAACTTGAGGGGAAGTGTAGGAAAATAAAGATTAGTTATGATATTATTTTTGATGTTATTAGAACGAGAATATTCTCGATATTATTTTTTTCAATATATTTTTATTATGTTTCTATCTTTAGTTTCTTTAGGGTTGCATAAATAGAGGGTCTCCCCTCTTTTATCAAATAATACAAAACAAGTATTCAAAATCTCAAATTCTAATTTCTACTTTATTTTTCCACATTATTATTTTCTTCAATGAGTAGTATACCACAATATATAAGATATGCTCTTTTAAATTTTCTTGGAATTTTATATTTTTGAATTTAGAAGCTACATAAATTTCCGTTTCTTAGAATATATATTTGTTTTGGTTGCTAAGATAGTCTGATTGCCTTCACACAGATTTTAGTTGGCTGATTTTTTGCATTAATTTATTTGTTTCTATAATTGTTATCTAGTCCAATATACTTCACATTTTTCCTAAAATTTAAATTTGTTATTATGGTAGTCTAATAATGTAAATGACTGATTTTAATGATCAACTAATTTCCTAAATTTCTGTATAAAATTATTCACAGTGTAACTTCGCAGTATAATTTTTTAAATAGTGTAATTCCATTTACACTCGAATAATTGTAATTTATTATGTATCATAATTTTCTACGCGGTGTAATTTCAGAATTTAATCAGACATGTTATACATAGTACATTATATATTTCCCATTATAATTTTTTAAATAGTCCATTGATATACAACAGTGTAATTGGAATAATTGTGATTTATTGCATCCATAAATGTATAAGTTTATCTGAAAAATATAAATTTGTAAATATGATAAATGTAAAAACGCAAATCAATAAAAATCTCATTATAATTTTTTAACAGTACATTTATATACAACAGTGCAATTGGAATAATTATGATTTATTGTAGATTTATTGCATTCATAAATATATGAATTTTTCCGAAAATATAAATTTATAAATATAATAAGTGTAAAAATGCATGTGAAATTCTATTAATATCATCCAATAAAAAAAACAAATGACTTATTTACGATCAAACTTTATTTTTGGTATATGATTTTACGACGTGAAGTCAAAGTAACTAATCAAGTCGGTGTGAACGTGTAGCAAAGTCATGCAATTCCACGTCATCTATTCTTACTCGGCTTTCCTGTAATTAATGGGGTGTATGGAGTAATTAATTTCTCAGCCCTACCAGTAAAATCTTTGAGTTCTTCCTACAGATCAAAGAAAACTTTCTCTTTTTTTATTCAACAATGGATGCTATTGACCAAGTTTTTGATCCATTGAGAGATTTCGCTAAGGACAGTGTTCGTCTCGTTAAGCGTTGCCACAAACCCGATCGCAAAGGTTTTGTTTTTCCTAATCTTTTCTCAAACTCAATTGGGTATTTTCTTAGGTTTTTTTTTTATTATTTTTTTTATTTTTTATTTTTTTTGAGATCTACTTTTGAATATTGTTTGATGATGTAGAATTTACAAAAGTTGCCTTCCGTACTGCTATTGGGTTCGTGGTTATGGGATTTGTTGGATTCTTCGTCAAACTTATCTTTATTCCCATCAACAATATCATTGTTGGATCTACTTAACTGGTATATTTCCATTTCTTTTTAATGAACATTATAGATTTTTCTGTGTAAAATTGTTATTCAGTGGATTTTTCTCAATCCGGTGTATACTATTGTTGAAATAATCATCTTTGTATTTGAATGAATTTGCTAGAGTTTGAAAAAATTGCATTTTTGAGCTGACAAATTTAATTATTCTGGGTTCATGAATAATAATAACTATTGATTTTCACATAAATTTTAAGACACGTGATCAGTGACAGTGAATTGCAAAACCACAGTCCACCAACTGCTTTAGGGTTTTGTTGTGCATAGATCTTAATATTATGTGTGAAAATGCACCCTTGGAGCTGGGAAAGTTTGCAATTCTAGTTATGACGTTTGTATTGAATTATTGAGTATCAGGGTTGTTTTATGATCTGAAAGTTGTGATTTTAATTTATGTTTAATTTTGAGTTATTGGGTATGGGCCAGTGAGAATGCTTTTGATTATGTTTGAGTGTGGGGTTTAAGCTTGATGTTGGTGGTTGTATCATGTATGAGAGATGATGATAGGAATGAATTTCATGAGATGTATTGTGAATTGTTACTTGTTAGTTTGATTATGTGGATTTAGTGATTGATAGCTGTAGTGAATTATGTTTGGTGGATTACTAGGTAAATTGTTGTATTATTGAACTTAGTGGCGGAATCAGAGCTATAAGTTAGAAGGAGCCAAAGTTATTAACAAAATAAAAAAATTAGGGGGCCAAGATTCAAATTTCCAACTTGTTTTAAATTCATCTTCTTAACCAATGAACCACATATCTTTATTGTACATATTAGGCAATATTTTATTATTATGTAATGACCCGAAAATCTTAAGGGGGTCGAGCCCCTTTCGGCCTTAATAAAGATCTGCCATTTAACTATTAGGATGAAGAGTTGCGTCTACATCATTAAGAGTTTCCATTTAACTATATATATACCGAGTGCTCTAACGATGTTATTGGTCCAAATTTAACGATTAGAGGTTTCCATTACATTGGATTGTCGCATGCTGCAATTTACTTCACATGTTGAGCTTTAATACAATGCCAGGACTTGTATGTGAATGTATTTCTTCTCGTCTCTAAGGCAAAGCTTTTTGCAACTTGCAAGTCTTTGCGTCTGCCTTTTATCGTTTTCTTGAAGCTCAATATATACTCTTGTGAGTGATCAATCTTGGGTACAAAAGTTAATTTCTTAATCCGAGCAATAGGCTAATCTCGTAGAGTATTATAATGGAGACATTGTTATGGCCCCACGTTTCGAAAGATTTGGTGTGGCGTTTATAATCATTGTCTCATTCAGAATGGTACTTGGATCCTTTGAAGAGAACGTAATTAGGAAATATTTTCTAGGCTCTAAGTACTCCCAATTGGTAGAGTTTCGTATATTTTCGGGGCATATCGAAGCTACAAAGGAACTCACCAAAAATTTCTCTTGGGCTTAAATCGAACACTACATTTTCATTTGATACACATCTTGAAGGAGCAAAAGTCCAAAACAATGTATTCCTCTTTCCGCTTGATAAATACACAACAATCCTTTGTTACTCTCTCCTTTTCAAATCCTTAAGTTGGCCCCTTTTTGAATTCTAAGACGAAATCTTAAACGAAAAGAATCAACAAAACGCTCAGCCGCTGAGGCACGTAGGACGAAATGCTGCAGAGAAAAAAGTGCGGCCATTATGGGGTGCAACGAGGCTCATAGTGTGTGTGTGGCCAATACAAGTCTTCGCATAACCTTCTGTTGATGGCATAAAGAATTTAGAGTTGACTGCACATATATTCGATGAGGTTCCATCTTAAAATCAAGTGAAATCCACATGGTAGCATCGAACTTTCATGAAACGCAAGTGGTAGTACTCTTGTAAGATTTTTCCACATGGTAGCATCCAGTTTATGCCTCATTTAACTGCCGTAGCATTTTCCGTTAAATTCTTGTTAATTTTCGTTTAATTCACCATTTTGATGTTTCTACCCTTATTAAGTGTTGGTTTTTGTCTTTGTAATTTGTCTTAAACCATTTTTATGTCTTAAATGCACCATTTTGACGTTTAATCTAATTGTTTAATTCATCAACGCTCTTAAACGGTGAATTAAACGTCAAAATTGTGAATTAACCATTTGAGAACATAAAAATAGTTTAGGGCAAATTATAAAGACAACAACTGATATTTAATAAGGGTAGAAATGTCAAAAGGGTAAATTAAACGAAAATTGACAAAAATTTAACGGAAAATGCTACGGTAGTTAGATAAGGCATAAATTGATGCTATCATGTGGAAAAATCTTACAAAAGTGCTACCACTGGCGTTTCATGAAAGTTCGATGCTGCCATGTGGAATTTCCCTAAAATCAATTGATATTAGGAGAAGTAGTCCATTATATATGTTAGTCAATTTCTTTCTAATCATTTAATGTGGCATTCCCTGTGGGTTATTTTCCAACACTGCTCATCACATGTGAACCCATTTTTCTAAAGTTCTGCAGGAATGCCATTCTTTCTGAACCCGATAAATTAGGATGGATTTATTGTGAATATCAGCATATTAACAGGGAAATACAAGGTGTACATACTTCATAAGTCAAGGAGATATATACCATCCTAAAACCATATGGCAATGGGATTACGGGCTCCAATAAGTTATAAAGTGTGTACACCATCTTTAATTTTTCGATGTGGGATAAACCATCTCAACACCCTTTCAAATGCAAACTCCTATCAAGTTCCACGTGGGAGTAATCGGAGCTACCATTTTTAATTTGTAATCGAACCATCGGCTCATATACCATGTTGATTAGGCTGGACTTATCATACTTAAGTATTGGTGATGACCTAAGATGGTTCACATGTCCGATAAGGATGGACCCTTCAAAGTGAGTAAGGTAACACCGCTGACACTGCTATTGACCACATAGTATCTCTCTCTTAGATCACTTCAATCCTATTTGATGAGCATCCCAATGAGCCAGAGGTAACAACTGAACCTGAACTATTTATAGATGATATGCCCGGTAAAGTGCATATCGAAATCCTTGTTGTGATTTGCTTATCTTTCATGTTATGTCCAAAACTTGTCTGTTTCTCTTGCTCATTGTTGGTGCTGCGTCTGTCCTTCATTGTTTGATGGGTCTTGGCTCGCTGTGCTTACTTGAACTATGTCATTCAGAGTTTATCATTAACATTTGGCTGTTGACATTCTTCTATAACCCCTTCGTACCCAATCAATTCAACAAATTGATTCACCATTTCACTACAGAGCTTAGTGAATAGGTATTGAAGGGACTCAACTACTAATTGTTTGTCCAAACTCAGATTATATGGTAATGTGCCTTCCCTTGCTGCCTTGGTTTTGTTCATATGTGGGATGTGTTAATCAAAACCACCTTTTCTTTTCATTACTTCAATCATGCATGCTTGTAAAGTAATGAACACAAACCTTAAACATCGAGGACTTAAATCATCAAATGCATTTTGGACAGCCCGAAGTAATTGTGTTACGTTGTATGTTGCTTTTTGATATTGCAAAACCTAAATGGATCTAAAGAAACCAAGATCTAAGACATTCATGTCGGGTGAATTTGGTGGTTGTTGTGCAAGTTGAATATTGAAACCATTTGTTGTTGTTTCCTCCATGAATTCCCTGTCATTGTGTGCTATCTTGTTGAATGTATATTCTTTGACAGTCCTTTGGGCCATTTTGCTCTTATGGCTGGCAGTACATTACTTATGAGCATTGCTCTCATATGCTCTTTGGTTATGGATTGCATGGTTTCCAGTTCCCCCTTCTTTCTATTCTTTGAGCTTCTTTTTGCAGGCTTTTGAGTGGTAAAAGGCTATATTCTTTTCTTACCATTAAAAAATACATCACCATTAGATGCAAAAATAGGTTTTACAACAGCACACGTGTACATGATTTTTTCTATGAACATTTTAGATTGACATTTTTTATGTGTTTTTACTTCACGCGAAGCAAGATAATAAGTTTGAGTTTTTCGGGTTAGATAGAAATGCTTTTTATCTATGTGAACAACATTATTACGTGACTTGAATTTGCATTATTTTCTTCATCATAATGACACTTGGACAGTGCAAAACTTAACATGTGCAATTTTTCTTTTTCATTTAGAGTAGGTTGTAGTGTGTTTGTGTGCTTTCTAATGACTTTGCTCTTCTTTCATTTACAAACTGTTGATAGTGAAACTTCCATTTGCTTTTCCACTAAATGTTGAGTTGTCTTGAGTTTGAATGATGGACTTGAATTTTTCTTCATCTAATTTGATCTTGTTTGGTGCTTGTTGAGGTTGGTTATTGTAGTATTGTTGATGATTTGCTTCTTAACTTCTTGCCATAATCTTGTTATGGTTCTTCTATTCACTTCAAATTCAAATTGCTAATGCATTTATTGTGCTTTGTTGTGTACTTGGGTTTTTGGAGTGAGCTATGACTTGAGGTAGTTGTGTAATTAATTTATTTGGCTCAACACTATTTATTTACTGTTGTTGCCTGTTGAGGATAATCTGATTTTTTGGATTGTGTTCTGTTTTAATATGCTGCCATTTCTGTTTGTGGTTCTGAATTTTTTCATATTCCATTTGTTGGACATTTCAGTTGGGCACTGTGATGAAATTGGGTTATTTGATGAAATTCTGTAAATTGAAATATTGGTTGTTTGCAATTCAATGGCAAATTATAAAAATACTGATACATTATTTTGGGTAATGTGTACAAATCAGAAGTCAATGAACGAGAATAATGCGCAATCACATGATTAGTAACGAGTACAATTACTCCGAAGCAGTTGAAGAATTGAAAAGGCTACGAGATTAAATAGTCGTTCTATGTAATTTTCTGCCTTTTTTTAGGATTACTATCTTGTATTGTTAGGACTAATTTTCACTATTTTTAGGGGTATTTTTATGTACCGTAATTTATGAACTTGTAATTAGAATTGTAATTTTTATTCATCAATTTGGAATATTGAGAATTTTGGAGGGAATGAATAAATTAAAATGGAAATGAAATTTTGTTGCTATTCAGAAATTTGGGTGGGAAAAGTGAAATTTTGGAGGAAGTGAATAATTTACTAATCAATTCATTAAAAACTCAAAATACTGAAAAAAAACATTAGTGTTTTGAAGTCATTAAACCATTGCCATTCTACCAACTATTTAAACTTCTATGCTGATTTTTGGCGATCGAAACTACGTTTGACATCGAACAACAAAATATGTAATTTCAATGAAGCGTTAGTGTGATCTTTTATTTTGTAAATGCATTTTCAACAACTTTTTTAGTTTTTTAAAAGAGGTTCAAAATTAATAATAATGGTGTAATAAGCATGCAAGAAAATTAGGTTACCAAGTTTATGCATAATTTAGTTTTAGAATAATTTGCGAATTATAGTATTTAACTTTAGGGCATTACAGTCCAAAAATTTATGTTTTGCAAATTATGCCAACTAAAGTATCAAAGTCTATACCGCTGAGGCCAAGTGACCGTTGATCAACCCAAGTGACCGTTGACCAATCTAAATGACCGTTGACCATTATTAATCACCTTTGACTTTTGTTTACGATCCTTAATCACCTTTAACTTTTCTAATTATCAATGATACCCTTGTGTTTTAGCTAGGGATGTTCAAAACCGGATATCGGATCGACCCAGATCCGGAAATCCGGATACCTGGTTTTTCGGATAGTGAAAATCATTATCCGATTCCAGTCCAAAAAAACCTGATACTTGGAATCCGGATATCCGGTTTAATTCGGATCGGATACCAGATATCTGGTTTTCAATATTTAAATTTTTTGTCATTTTTTAAACAATTTAATGTTTTTTTCACATAAATATTTAACCTCACTTCGCTTTATTTCTTTATTCAAGCTTATTTTCTAAACAATTAAAAAAAAGCTAATTTTTTAAACTTAGAATACAAATCATTTTGGAAATATGAATGGATTTTCAAAAATCTAAATTAATTAATAATAAATTAGTTATACAACTTTGTTATAATTGAGAATTGTACATAGTAGTAAGTTTAACAACCAAAACATAAAATTTTTATGAAAAAATATTTACATATTATAAAAATTTAAAAAAAAAAAATAGAAAACCACATATCCGGATGCCCGATTTTGCCAATATGCTGAACCAGACCCGATATCCGGTGAAAAATCACATACACGGTTTGAATAATCCAGTTTTCAAAAACCGGATACCGGATGTTCCAGATCGGATAATTCAAATTGATAATATTTTTGAACAACCCTAGTTTCAGCACTTTGACGTCGTTTTTAATCATCATAACGATATTTTTTCAAAAAATCGACGTCGCTTTTACTTTAATGGTACAGCTCTTTCGAAAATTCGATCGAAACAAGTAATTATTCTCCTATTTTCAGACACATAGATTGAAGAAGATATTTAATGTCGTTTTTACCCATCATAACGATATTATTTTTAAAAACCGAAGTCGCGATTATCCTTAAGGGATAATTCCTTCGGAAAATCGATCAAAACAAATACCTATACGTCTACTTTCCTGCATGTAGACGGAAAAAGATATTTAATGTCATTTTTACCCATCATAACAATATTTTTTCAAATGATGTTAATATCTTTTTCGGTCTACATGCCGGAAAATAGGCGAATAAATACTTGTTTCGACTAGATTTTCGAAAGAGTTACCTCATAAAGATACTTGCGACATCTTTTTTTTTGTAAAATATTGTTATTATTGGTAAGAATGACGTTAAATATCTTTTTCGATCTATATGCCGGAAAGTATGCGAATAAATACTGGTTTCGACCGGATTTTCGAAAGAGTTATCCATAAGAATAATCGCGACGTCGATTTTTTGAAAAAACGGGTAATAACGACCAGAAAATATCTTTAATCAACTTTCCCTTTGGAAGCATTTCTTTTACTTGTTTGCATAACTAATATATGTGCATGTGCATTGCACGGATTTCTTTTAATATAATCTATATATTCAAAAATATTATAATGATTTTTCTAGTTTCAAAAAGAATATATATTTTCAATTGTTTTTATAATCACTTAACTAATAGGAAAATAAAATAAGATCGATAATATAATTGATGATGCATGTATAAATATTGAATAAGCATGATAAAACAATAAATATGTGCATGTTTAATATCGAATGCATTGCACTACATGTTACTTTGTTTAATTAATACAATACATAGCACTAAGTGAATACAATATGCATGTTGCTACATTTATGCATTGCGCTATAACTCTATTAACAATTTTTATTACATCACAAAAATATATTAGTCAGTTACATGTTCACTAATATAAATTGCATTAAGAATTGCAAGTATAAAAAACTTGATTTGCATGTCTCCTGGTTAGTTTTTATATAAATCAACTATTAATAAACACATGACTCACATAATTAATTCAAATCGAATAGATTAATTCATTTGGCAAGACTCTTTAAAGAGTGTTATTTATCATTTTTCAATCTTTTTTATTAGTTTGTATGATTTTTTTTTTCAGAAATTAAATGTTGAAATGTTGAATGTGAATGTTTTTTCATTTATTTAAAACATAATTTCTCTTTATTAGTGTAACACCCCTGAATTTTCAACCAAACCAGAAATCGTGAAGGAATGGAGGAAATTGGGGTGTTACATAAAAAAAAAAGAAAAGGAAAAATAATTTAAATAACGGTAAAGATTTAAGAAAAAGGTGGGTAAGTGGAAATTTCGACAGCATCTCGGTTAAAACTGAGGATGTGACAAGAATATATAAATGATTAACATAACTGAACTAATCTAAGGCCTTTAATGCCCTTCAAAAATACGTCACGACGGAATGAATCATCGTCGGCTTCTCAAATCATCAACTCTAACGAGGATCGTGGTTCCAGTGTTAACGCATCGATTTGACGGATACTAAAGGAGTATTCTCACTACTATACATTAAAAAACTATGCATCGGAACTATGGATCATACAAGAAGTCACATGGCTCCATACGAAAGAAATTATACAATCCCAAAAGAAAGCTTTACAAGTATACAGAAGCTACAAGCATTAAGCAACTTGTACACAATTGTTACTCCACTCTTTCCCCCAATGCAAAGCAAAAGAAGCTCCTATACCTGTCATGTCAAGCTATGATCCTCCTGCTGCTCAACATAATGACCATAGTCAGATGTATTATAGCAGGAACATCATAGGGAGTCATGAACAAACAACAACAAATACATACACATCAGTAATTAATGAACTTATAACAATTAGAGT
>NC_080054.1:6049333-6071833 GCF_026212465.1 Amaranthus tricolor
ACTCAAGAACATGGGACAAGACCGTGGGAGCCCAGCACATTACAGAATTTAGCAGCAAGGGCATAGAAGAACAGACAGATCCCAAAAGCAAAGCAACAGAGCTGCCTGCCAAACAGCTGACCTTGGTGAACCGCCTGAACTCAGACAGGGGACACTTGGATCGGGAGGAAGGCTGGAATGGCATCTCACCACATGGGCCAAGCCACCAAGGGCCAAGGATACTACTAATAGTGCATCAGGAAGTCTGTGGAACAAGCTAAAGGAGAGCCAGTCAGCAACTTGAAAAAATCAAAAATCTGACTAAGTGTTGAGCATTCTGTATAGCTTTCTGTTTTGTTAGTTGCTTACGTGTAATAGTTACATATCATTGTAACGGCTACTTCTAGATTCCAAAGCCTATAAATACATGGGCTCTCATTGTAATAAAGACGTTGAACATTGTTTGAAATCATCAATAATACTTGAGGTATTTTCAGAAAAGGATTTTCTGAGTTTTGAAGTTTGTTTGCAAACTTCACCAGGGGTTGTGGAGCAACCTTTGGCCGGAGGGAGGACAGATTACGGAGTGATCTAGAGTCTCAAAGGCACACTGCAATCAAGGCCTGGAAGTCCTTGGATTGTAACTATCATTCGAGTGGTCAGTAAGTGCAATCAAGGCACTCCGTTCACCCACATCAGAAAACCAAGAAGATTCTTCTTGGTCTGTTTGAGTGAGTCTGAGTGTTGTTTGATGAATGTTTGAGTGTTTGAGTGTTTCAATGATTAAAGTAGTGAAGCCATTTTAATCCTTGTATTGCAAAGAACATTTCCCGCCCTTAAACACGCATCAAATTGGTATCAGAGCACAGTCACGAATTGGGCAAAGACAACACATATTGGCGTTCTGAGGAGAGAGGTTTCATTGTTTCTGGGGAATTCAGAAGAGAAAAACTTCGGGCGATTTTGAAGCATCGTAGAAAATTTTTCAATCATCATTGATTCCACGACATACAGGGAGTGATTTCTCCTATACATTTCATTTGTCATTCAATTGTTTACATAAATTCATTTTTTTCAGACACAAACACACACGAATTCATTGGATTTGTTGTTCTTGCATTTTCGATTTTCGCATTCATTTCTTCAAAATTGTTTGTCGTGCATTGCTGGTTAAATTAGCTGTCTCTGGTCGAGTGGATATGACCATGGAGGAAAGATTTGGGATATTAGAAGAGAATATGGGAATAGTCATGCAAACCCTGACTCAATTGCGCATAGACAATCAACACGATAGATTACCAAACCCTAATCTGCGACCCTACGAGGATAGAACCGTTAAGATTGACATTCCTGAATTTGATGGACACTCTTTTGATCCAGGAAAGTATCTAGAATGGGAAGATAGGATGGATAATTACTTTGAATTCAAGAACACACCCCCAGACCAACAGTACAAACTAGCCAAGGTTAAATTGATTAAATCGGCTGCGATTTGGTTAGAAGGAGTACAGAAGCGAAGGATCAGGGAAGAGAGGGGAAGGATTAACTCTTGGGCCAAGCTCAAGAAACACATGAGAAGGAAATATGTCCCAACTACCTACAAACAGCAACAGTATGTTCAATTCAATGCTTTAACCCAAGGGAACAAGTCTGTACAGGAATACATTCATGAATGGGATAGGCTAAGTGTTCTTTATGACATTAATGATCTTGAGGAGTTGAGAGTGAGCAAGTTTATAGCAGGATTGAGGGAGAACATTATACACCAATTGATGATCACACTTGACTTGACAGTGCATTCAGTAGGGCTGCAAGCCATTGAGCTTGAGAGGTTTGCCAATAGATTCACCTACACACCAAAGCAAACCAGTGGAACCTATGCCCCTAGGAATCCAAGCACTACCATTGCACCTAAGAAAGACACTCAGAACAGTGGGCAAAAAACTAACACAGTGAGGGGAGACCCACCTGCAAACCCAAAGGATGTAGTTTGTTTCAAATGTAATGGGAGAGGGCACTATAAGAGGGATTGTCCTAATGGTAGGGCCTTCACTATGAGGGAATGGAATGACATAAGACAAGACACCAGACCCAAAAAGATTCTTGTTGCCAGGAATGGTCAGGAAGAAGAGATTTACCCCCCAACTTTGAGTGATGATGATGGCACTTATATAGAGGATGAAGAAGGGAATAGACACAGATTTGAGGGAGACACAGAGGAGGAGGAAGATGAGGATCTGGAAAGAGTTTTGCCTGAGGAAGAACACCTTAGTTTGGTTATTAGGAGGAGTTTCCACACCACATCCTTAGCTAAAAGGTCTGACCAAAGAGAAAATATATTCCAAACAAAGTGCAAAATACAGGGGAAGGTTTGTGACCTTATCATTGACAGTGGGAGTGAGTCCAATTGTGTGAGCAAACAGTTGGTGGATGAGCTGAACCTTGACACCAAGCCTCACCCTCACCCTTATAAGTTGAAGTGGCTAGACAATAAGGCTAGTGGGTCAGTGAGCAAACAATGTTTAGTAAGCTTGACCTTAGGAACATATGCTGATGAGGTGATGTGTGATGTTTTAGAGATGGATGCTTGCCACTTATTGCTAGGTAGACCTTGGCAATATAACAAGAAGACCATCCACAATGGCTATACGACCACCTACACCCTTAAGCATAATGGGAAAAGAAAGGAGCTGGTACCCCTGCCCCCACACAGGGCTGTTCCCCCTAAACCATCCAAGGCACCCATACATTTGATGACTAGAAGGGAGTGTGAAAGGGAGATTGAAAAGAAGGAAGAGATATATATTCTGATCATTAAGGAAATACAAAGCACCACCCCCATACCCCCTGAGTTACAAAGCCTGTTGGATCAGTATAGTGATGTTTTTCCAAGTGACCTACGACCTGGCCTACCTCCTGTGAGGGGTGTTGAGCACCAAATAGACTTAGTCCCAGGAGCCAGCTTGCCTAACAAACCTGCCTATAGATCCAATCCTAAGGAAACTAAGGAATTACAAAGGCAAGTGGATGAGTTAATGCAAAGAGGATATGTTAGGGAAAGCTTAAGTCCATGTGCTGTACCCACCCTGTTAATGCCAAAGAAAGATGGCACATGGAGAATGTGCATTGATAGTTGTAGTATGAACAACATAACCAACAAGTATAGGTTCCCTATACCAAGGATTGATGATATCATAGATAAATTAGGAGGTTCAGAGTGGTTCAGCAAGGTGGATCTAAGAAGTGGATACCATCAAATACGTATGAAACAGGGGGATGAATGGAAAACTGCATTCAAGACCAAGTATGGGCTGTATGAGTGGCTTGTGATGCCCTTTGGCTTGACTGGAGCCCCCAGCACATTCATGAGGCTGATGAATGAGGTGCTTAGACCCTTCTTAGGAAAGTTCATAGTAGTTTACTTAGATGACATACTTGTTTACAGTAAGGGAATCACAGAACACTTAAGTCACCTCCAACAATTGTTTGAAGTGCTGAGAAAACAGAGGCTGTATGCCAAGCTTGAGAAGTGTAGTTTCCTCCTACCTGAAGTAAGTTTCCTAGGATATATTATAGGGAAGGAAGGAGTAAGGGTGGATCCTGCAAAGGTCCAAGCTATGCAAGAGTGGCCCACACCCACTACCCTTACACAGGTGAGATCATTTCATGGTTTAGCCTCCTTCTACAGAAGGTTCATCAGGAACTTTAGCTCTGTTTTAGCACCTGTAACAGAGTGTACTAAACGGGGGAGGTTTGAATGGACCCCTGCTGCTCAAAGGGCGTTTGAAACTCTCAAGGAAATGATGTGTAAGGCCCCCATTCTAAAGCTGCCTGACTTTACTAAGCCATTTGAGTTAGAATGCGATGCTAGTGGAGTAGGTATTGGAGCAGTCTTAGTTCAGGAAGGGAGACCCATAGCCTTTTTCAGTGAAAAATTGAATCACAGTAGGTTAAATTATTCCACCTATGATAAGGAATTTTATGCCATTGTTAGAGCTTTTGAACACTGGTCTCATTACCTCAGAATCCAACCATTTGTTTTACACACAGACCATGAATCCTTGAAGTACATAAACAGCCAACAGAAACTAAGCAGCAGACACGCTCGATGGGTCGAGTTTATGCAGACTTTTGATTTTTCAGCCAAGTATAAAGTAGGAAAAACCAACATCATAGCTGACGCCCTCAGTAGGAAATACAATTTACTTGGGATAGTAGGATCTAGAATTTTAGGTTTTGAATTCATAAAAGATCAGTACTCTGTTTGCCATGATTTTTCTGAAATTTATCAATCATGCAAAGACAAACCTCAAGGCTTATTTAGCATTCACCAAGGCTTCTTGTTCAAAGGTAACAAATTGTGCATATCTAAGCTTCCCCTCAGGTCTGTTTTAGTGAAAGAAGTTCATGAAGGAAGCATAGCAGGCCATTTTGGGATTCAAAAAACCTTAGACATGCTAGCTAAACACTTCTATTGGCCTAAAATGCTTGGCACAGTAGGTAAACATATTCTAAAATGTGAAATTTGTCTTAAGGCCAAAGTGACCTTCCATAACGGAGAATACATACCCCTACCTGTTGCACACAAGCCTTGGGAGCATATTAGCATGGATTTTGTGATGGCTCTACCTAAAACAAAAAGAGGAAAAGATGCCATCATGGTGGTTGTAGATAGATTTTCAAAAATGTCTCATTTTATAGCATGCACTAAGGTAGATGATGCACAGCATATTGCAAAAATGTTCTTTGCTGAAGTAGTTAGATTGCATGGCATACCAAAAACCATTGTTTCAGACAGAGACAGTAAGTTTCTAAGCCATTTTCGGAAAAGCTTGTGGAAGTTGGTAGGCACTAAGCTATTGTTTAGTACTGCTTACCATCCACAAACTGATGGTCAAACAGAGGTGACTAATAGAACCTTGGGCACCCTGCTTAGGACTTTAATAAACAAAAATATCAGAGAATGGGACTTAAAACTTTGTCATGCTGAGTTTGCATATAACAGAACACCTAGTCATGCTACCAAATTTTCACCATTTGAATGTATGTATGGCACTAATCCATTACTTCCTATTTCCCTTATTGATCTACCTGTATGTGACAGCAAGAGCATGGAAGCGGAAGATATGATTAAGCAAATAGAAGCTGTACACAAGCAAGTTCATGAAAATCTGGAAATCACCAACACAAAGTACAAGCAACAAGCAGACAAGCATCTCAGGAGGAGGCAGCCTATCAAGGAAGGGGATCTAGTGTGGGTATACCTCAGAAAAGAAAGATTCCCACAACTCAGGAAGAACAAGCTGATGCCTAGAGCTATAGGTCCATACCCAGTGAAGAAGCAATATGGGGAGAATGCATTTGAAGTCTAGCTGCCAGCAGAGTATAACATCTCTTCTACATTCAACATAGGAGACCTTACCTTATATGAGCCTGATAGAGAATTGAGGACAATTCTTTCCCAAGAGGGAGGAATTGATACAAATGTAGTATCAAAGGTCAAGGTCCGCACAGAGGAGATGCAAGAACAAAACAGTACACTGGACTTATCATCTACGCCAAATGCACATGGGACACAAAGAACCTACATGGATACTGCTCAACAATCAAGCATGGACTCAAGAACATGGGACAAGATCGTGGGAGCCCAGCACATTACAGAATTTAGCAGCAAGGGCATAGAAGAACAGACAGATCCCAAAAGCAAAGCAACAGAGCTGCCTGCCTGATCCAAATATGGATCATGAGGACAACCCACAAGCCAAGACAAACCAAGGAGGAGGGGACATGGCTAGGCAACCTACTGATTTGATGCTCATTGACTTACCTACTGTCCTTACTGAACAAATTGACTTGAACGTGACAATTGAGGAAGGCCAATCCCAAGCTAGACCAAGCATGAACATGGAATCAAGGCAAGATTAAGAAGAGGCAAAGGGAAGCCTTCCAGCAAGCATGAGACAGAACAGAAGGCTGTTCCACAACCTACAAAAAATAAAACCAATAGAACACCAAGTGGACTGCTAGCCTACCTTACCAGCATCGAAACGTCCAGCCTATTGTGTGTTTGAGCATGAGATTCCAAGGAATGGCATCTCTAGACATGGAAGATTACACCAAGACTCAGAGGCATCACAACGGATCCTCACAGAAGCCACAAGACCAGCTCCAAGGTCACTTGTTCGCCTGACGTTTGATAATGGCTGATCAAGAAGCTAGCCACCACCTGCTGACCAGCAGACCTAGCAAGCTTTGGCTAGATCGTATCTTTCAATCATTTGGGCCTCCAAGGGTAGAAATGGAATCTTTGTACTAGAAACTTGCTACCTAGACTAATCATGGTCATTATCAACCTTTGGAAGAGCACAAGAAAGTGTGTGGAAGGTCACCTGGTCAGCATACCTACTGTCAGAATGTTAGAGTGTTCTGTTTGCATGTTTCTCTTGTTTTTAATGTGCACACGTTTTGCACGTGTCTTTTAATGACCGTTATAAGTAGTTAAACGTGTCCTTAGCTTTGTCATTGTATTTCCCCCGTTCCCCAAGTCTATATATAGACGTTCCAAGCCTTGTAAATGAGAAGTTTTCAGTTTAATAAAAATTCAGAAATTAGATTCATTGGATTGCTCCTTTGTTTTCTTCCTTGAATGTGTATGTACATTCAAAAGGGTCTTGAGTAGTGCAAGATCTTCAACCTACTATAGCTGAGAGTAGTCCTTGGCTATACTTAGGGGATTGTTGGCCTTGGAGGAATAAACTCCTAGTCTTTCAATCCAAGATTCACCCTACAAACTTGTTCTGTTTGTGTGAATCATATCCCGGTTTCATGTGTGTTTTGGTTTTGTTTGGCTATCATATTACGTGGGATTGAAGGTTGGCTTAGTTCTCTACATTGCATTGAGGAATTCCAACCCAAACACGCATCACTGCCAAACAGCTGACCTTGGTGAACCGCCTGAACTCAGACCAGGGACACTTGGACCGGGAGGAAGGCCGGAATGGCATCTCACCACATGGGCCAAGCCACCAAGGGCCAAGGATACTACTAATAGTGCATCAGGAAGTCTGTGGAACAAGCTAAAGGAGAGCCAGTCAGCAACTTGAAAAAATCAGAAATCTGACTAAGTGTTGAGCATTCTGTATAGCTTTCTGTTTTGTTAGTTGCTTACATGTAATAGTTACATATCATTGTAACGGCTACTTCTAGATTCCAAAGCCTATAAATACATGGGCTCTCATTGTAATAAAGACGTTGAACCTTGTTTGAAATCATCAATAATACTTGAGGTATTTTCAGAAAAGGATTTTCTGAGTTTTGAAGTTTGTTTGCAAACTTCACCAGGGGTTGTGGAGCAACCTTTGGCCGGAGGGAGGACAAATTACGGAGTGATCTAGAGTCTCAAAGGCACACTGCAATCAAGGCCTGGAAGTCCTTGGATTGTAACTATCATTCGAGTGGTCAGTAAGTGCAATCAAGGCACTCCGTTCACCCACATCAGAAAACCAAGAAGAGTCTTCTTGGTCTGTTTGAGTGAGTCTGAGTGTTGTTTGATGAATGTTTGAGTGTCTGAGTGTTTCAATGATTAAAGTAGTGAAGCCATTTTAATCCTTGTATTGCAAAGAACATTTCCCGCCCTTAAACACGCATCACCTTCTTCCAGCAGCTCCAGTCTACCATCCAACGAGCGATGTAACGCCAATTGATGTCCATCCAGTTTGCCGCAACCTGATTTTTGCGCGAAATCTGGTGCAGTTAGGGTTCAGTGTCACAAGGCGGTGGAATGCCCTGTACCAACCCATATTGGCGCTGTACGCGCTCTGGGAGATGTACTTCGACAATGTCGAAGCATATGAGTGGCACAGAAGCCCTCCACGCACCTGAATGAATCCCCGAGTGTTCGGTTACAGCTGCGTAGGCTTCCGTAGGGTATGGGTGCCACAAAAACTAAAATACATGTTATGAAAATGTAAGTGATATGTTAATTAAATTGTACTAATGTTAATGAGTACTGAAATATTTACCTGGTTGGGTCGTAGCAGGTCTAATTGATCTCGGTAGAATCCGAGACCGGTGCCGGTGTACTTGCGCGTCTGGCGTGCAAAATTTCACCTTGAACCGTATGCAACATCTGGTGGGGGTTGTGGTGGAGGAGCAGTATCACCACGACCAACGGTTCTGTAAGGTTGGCCGATAAGAATATGCTCCCATGCCCACAGCTGAACATTGGAAATGTAATCAATATGTAATTCAACTACATCAGATTAGAGTTAAATGTTAATTTTATTATTACTTGTAATATGACTATTAGCCCTGCAATCTCCTTGACGTTCTTTTGGATAGCACCACATAGCCTCCTATACAGGTATCCAAGGGCTGCGTAGCCCAAGCTTATACTCGGCGATGCGCTCCCACGGGTCGTCAAGTAAAGTTAAATAAAGGAGTTGTATTTGGTTGTTTGTTTTATCGGCAAACAACACAGCTCCTATCAAGTATAAGCGTACCTCGAAATGGTGCCTTTATCAGCATCTTCGGGGAGATGTGAGAAGGTCTGAACTAACCACGTGCAGCGTAAACCGCTCCCCCTGATCTTCCGGTGGAGGGTGCTCTCCCAATATGCGATGCACCATGTCACGCTAGCCTGATAGCTTCCAACAACGATTCCTTGCTATCAAACATCATACCCTTCTCAAACTCTCGATCTTCGGTGTATGTGGTATCACAAGCCCAAGTCCTCCATGAGTTGTCCTCCTCATACTCGTCTAAAGGTGGATAGAGGGCATAAGGTGTAGGAGGAATGATTATAGGAATGTTGCCTAGGGTCATGTCATTTGCTAGCGCATCCTCATCGACATCCACATCGTCCTTAGAAGGATCGTCAATGAGCTCATCACTCTCATTTCCATCATCCCAAAGTCCCATCTCAGCAGTTTCTCCTAAGTTAGCATTGAATCAATTGGAACTTGATTCATAGGGGGTTGAGAAAAAATACAAGATGCGGAAAAAACGACGGGATTTACAGTTTCCTGAGTTAATATAGGCATAGGTGTAGGAGTAGGATTAGAAGCAACTACATTCCCTAATGGTACTTCTACGTATAACTCCAACGAGGGAATTTGGGTGGACTTTGAATGCTCCCACATAGCATCTATAGCCTCATCATCCTCAACAGGAAAGGCAAGCAATTCTCCACTCATGTCATATTTAAAGCTTATATTTACGGTACTTCAAGTAGGGTCCAATCTAATATTAGAACATATAAAACGTTTAAAGTGGTTCAAATCCATGTTCTAATTGCAAGCATATAACTTACGTCTTCCCCCAACATAATGAACTTTGCCACTACTTTCTCGAATACAACCATTCCAAAAACATACTATAGTTACGTGTAATGATGCCATTTTCTACGTTAATACAAAGAAAATCAACAGCATCATCAACTTCATGCCCATACAAGTACATTATATTCATTTGATTATAACCTTTTTTGGTCTAAAAATTATTACTAATAATATTACTTCATTTCTAATAATATTATCAACATTGAATTCAACTAATTCAACAACATTACTTCAAAAAACAACATAAAGCTATAAAAACAATTAAAAATTACCTTTAATACTTATGGATGATTAAGAATAGTCTTGATTTAACAACTAGTAACCTACATTTGTAAAAATAAGAAAATTTGATAACCCTAAAAAACTACATATACACCAAAAAAACACAAACAAGTTTACCTTTGAGCAAGCTAGAGTATCCCACACTAATTTTGAAGTGCCAAATTGAAAGAGGAATGCAAGAATTGATGGATTGAATCAATGGTTTTAGAGGGGAATGTCAAGTAAGAAGGTAGGGTTCTGAGAAATGGGGAAAAATGGGAAAAAAAGAAACTGATACGTGTTTTTTGTGTCAGGTTTGTTTGCAGTTAGTAACTGCGAACAACTCCAAACCTCAAGTTTGGGATTTTCACGCTTACTTTTGGAATATTTTTGAAAGTTAGATTATTTTGTTCATTTTTTTTTATTTTTTCGCTTAATGGTTTCAAATTTTCGAGTATTGAATCCTCTCCTTAACTTTGTATTGTTTCAATTTTTGGTAGAAAATATTATCTCTCATAAATTCATCCGTAAACAAATCATTTTTAATCTTATGCATATACTTTTTCAATAAGGCAAAATTATAAGAAATTACCTAATCTATACCCCCTTCTTCAAAAAGCTACCTTATGTAAATAATTTTGCAAAAAATTACCTTATATAATACAAATCTTTGCAAAACACTACCTTTTAATGGATTTTAACAGTTGACCGTTAATTTTGGCCTTTGACCATCACGTGACAATCACGTGACTCTTAAACTTCCTGCAATTCTAATCCTCTATTTTCCTCAGTTTTTTCCTTTATTGTTCTCCATTATTTCTTCTACCTACAAGTAGTTCATCATCTCCATTACAAACTTCCCGAATTCCTCTTGAAATTCTCTCTCTTTTAACCCTAAAATCAATCCTAAATGACCCTAACAATTCCCTTCAATCATGGGATCCTACTTCACTTTTGTCAAACACTTCTCATGCTTGGTGTTCTTGGTCAGGAATCAAATGTGCCCTTTATTCTTCCCAAATTATCTCCCTTGATTTTTTATCCCGTAACCTTTCTGGAAAAATCCCATCTGATATCCGCCATTTATTATCCCTAAATTACCTTAATTTGAGCAGAAACTTATTTGAGGCAATTTTCCCACCTCCATTTTTGAATTATCTGAGCTTAGAACTCTTGATATTAGCCATAATAACTATAATTCAACTTTTCCCCATGGATTTTCTAAGCTTATGTTTCTTAGATACCTTAATGGTTATAGTAACAGCTTCATAGGTTCTTTACCCTTAGAACTTGCCGGACACCAGTTTCTTGAGTACTTAAACCTTGATGGAAGTTACTTTTCAGGCAATATTCCAGCAGAATATGGAACTTTCGCTAGGCTAAATTTCCTTGATTTAGCTGGAAATATGCTTAATGGTCCAAGGAAAGCGAAAATGAGATGAAGAAGCAGGAAGTTTAAGAGTCACGTGACTGTCACGTAATGGTCAAAGGCCAAAATTAACGGTCAACTGTTAAAATCCGTTAAAAGGTAGTGTTTTGCACAGATTTGTATTATATAAGGTAGTTTTTTGCAAAAATATTTACATAAGGTAGTTTCTTAAAGAAGGGGTATAGATTAGGTAGTTTCTTATAATTTTGCCTTTCAATAAAATTTTTTTTTTTTAGCTCTTGATTTTATATACCAATTGTTATAAACGTACAAAAAACCTGTGGTAGCATTCTCTAGGAGATAGGAGTACGTATATTAATTTTTCCTTCACGAAATAGAAACTTGTTAAGTGTTCGCAGATTCATAGGTGTTGGATTGCAACAAGACTTATATGAGGCGATACCTATTCATGTTCGCAAATTGTTTTATGAGACGGTCTAACCGTGAGATGTGCATTATACTTGGGTTAAATAGCACAATAGTATAAACTTTTAACTTATGGACTTTTTATTCTGAGATTGTCTCACCGTAAAACGGTCTCATATAAGTCAAGCTGATTCATGTTTGGTCTTTTAGAAACAGATGTGTTGATAATGCTAGTAGTACAAGTTAGTGTCATCACAAATATGGACTTCCTCGTTGTTTAAGCTTTGTTACACATATGGGAATGACTTCCTTATGATCCTAACCTTAGACTTTCAGGTGCTTCTATAACATAATCTTGAGTTAGAGTCAAAAACTAGTAGTATTTTATCTCAGTCCATCGGAAATTGCTATGATTTCCTTATGAGGGTGTTTGGTAAGTGGCATAAGCTATGGACTACGAGTAACACTCCATTCTCGTGGATTTGCTACTGAAGAAAATATCATTATCAATAGCAAATTCATCAGAACGGAAAGTTCGAGTAGCAATTTGACCAAACTCGGCTAGTTAATGAATATGATATCAAGTGTCCATGCTAAGGACATATAAAATACGTATTTGAGGTGAAATAAAAAGTATGAAGGGCTTTGAAATATATATTTTTTTATTCCGAAAACATGTAGAGTTAATTAAGATTCATATATGTAATTGATTGGAAAGGGGAGTAATATTATGTATAGAGCCTAAAGCACCATATCCTTCATTTCCTCCAGGCCCCCACAATTCCCAAAATCTTTTTCCAAAATTTTGAACTAGGATTGATCCCAAGTACTGTTCCCTTTTTGAAAGGGAGAAGGGATTATTGAGATTCACTAAGATTAAGATTACAATTTAGGAGATTGACAAAATATAGTAATATGAATTATTAATTTAGAATGTGTTATATTTTAACAATTTCCAATAATTAATTTGCATAACAAATTTCACCTTTTTATTCTCAAATTTCCATTCCCACATACCAAACAGTCCCTATAATTCGTCTCATAACAATCACTATAATTCTATGATTTCCTAATAAAATCCGAGTAACATAGGTTTAGAAATTTCATCCATTCATCCACTACATGATGAATGGATCAAGTCTTCCATTGATGATAATAGTGTACCATTCCCATCTCTTCGATTTTTTTTCCTATTGGAAAGTCCATAGACAGTTAGACATCCATCATCAAGGGTTCAGGTCTAATGCCAATATAATGTGATCTAAGTCAGAAATCTGAATGATTCCCTCAAAATTTACTCGTCATCATTAAATTTTTAATTGGCAAATTTATCTCTAATTCTTAAACTTCGCCATCTTTTTTATTTTATCGTCACCCCTATTTAAATGAAATGATGAAAATGCTTCTGGACTTAAAATTTGTATAAAACACTTCAATCTCACTCAATAACACTTTATCACTTTAAAAACACTAAATCTAAACTTAAAATTTGTGGAGCTAAAGTTAAGGAAATCAAAACGCAAACAACAATTTGAGGTAATTTCTAATCGAATCTCATTCCAAAATTCAAAAAAAAAAAATAAAAACAATAATTCGAAGACCCAGTTGCACACGACCCAACCGCGAAGGAGTCGCACAAAACGCGCTACTGGACCGTGGCTTAGTCGCGTGAAATGCGCGACTGAGCTGCTGTCCAATCGCGCGTTTTGTGTGACTCTTCCGCGGTTGAGTCGCGTGCGACTAGTGCCTTCGAATATATATATATATATATATATATATATATATATATATATATATATATATATATATATATATATATATATATATATATATATATATATATTTTAAATTTTTGCGTTTTATGTTATTAATTAATAATAATAATTAATATTCATGTTAATAAATTATACTCCCTCCGAACCATTATAATAGTCTCATTTCCTTATTTAGCAAAGTCTTTTTAATTGTCCCATTTCTATTTTTGTCAATCTTTTTTACCTAAATATCCTTAGTTCACTCAAATAATTACGAATATACCCCTATATACCTTACTTACCCAACCACCCATCACTATTTACCCTTCACTACTTACCCATCACTATTTACCCTTTTTAATGGACCCCACACCATTCTTAATAACCATGCCCAAGCAAATGGAACTATTATAATGGTTCGGAGGGAGTATTTGTTAATAATAATTAATTTAATATTATTATTTTGAAAATTAATTAAATAATATAATAATAATAATAATAATAATAATAATAATAATAATAATAATAATAATAAAAAATTAGTAATTATTAACTAATATAATATATTAGTTATATTTTTATTAATTTAACTTATTAATTTAATAATTATAAATTTTAAAATGTTTTTTAGTTTATATGTATGAATTATATTATTTGTTAATAATTTATATTATTAAATGTTTATTAAATTAATATTATTAATGTGATTAAAATTAATTTAATAGCCTTTTTAGTGTCGGGAATTTATTAATGTTAATTAAGTAATCGTTTCCAATCATGAATTAATATGTTAATTAATTATGATTTTTTATTCATGTAATTAACTTAACGTAATATTTTATTATTTTAATCAATTATTAATAGTTAATTAAATTATCAAAATTGTAGTAAATGGCTAGTAACCAAGAAAGAGGAAAGGGTTTTTTTTTAGAGGCTTGTTGAGTGGGAATAGTTCTAGACTGACCATACTGAGAGGGTACCCTCGTGAAAGGGGGTTTACGAGTTCCGCTCGGCGGGCTAGGCAGGAACAGGCGGCCAGACATAGTCAGGCCCAACGTTCGAGTACGTTGCACCAAGTGCGTACTCATTTTGAGGAGCAAACGAACCTACAGAGTGATTTGGTGGGCTCCAGTGATGAGGATAGTGACTGCGAAGGCTCTATTGGTCAGCCAGTGGATTAGACGGTCGTGTGAGGGCATGCCGATAAGTTTACACGGGCAGGCCCTAGTACGGCAGGTGCTTTCGATCATGCAGAAGACAACCAAGTTGACGATGCAGCTCCACGGGGAAGGAGGCGCCCACAATCCACCGACACGAAATGACTTATCACATCACCCCAGCCTGGGGGCCCCACTGACGCCCGCTTGATACCCATCTAGGGGGCACATATCTAAGGTTATTTTTGAGGGCTTTGAGCGTACGCCTTCGATTTTGAAGTGTCGTACTAGGAAGAAGTTGCTTCAGGCGATCATCAGACTGTAAGATATGTCTAATGAGCTGTACAGAGTTTTACCTGCCACTCCCCTTGGTCGTCTGCCATACATTATGCACCAGCACATTGATAGTGCTTTAATTATGGCCTTTGTTGAGAGGTGGCAGTCGGATACCAACACCTTCCACATTCCCTGCGGGGAGATGACCATAATGTTGCACAACGTGCAACGCATTTTAGGTATTTGAAGGTTCACTCCCCGCTGAACCCGCTGATGGTGAGTGGAAGCTCGTGCTGGCTGGTCTATTTGGAGAGCCCATGTCTGAGCTGCAAAGGAAGGGGTACTTCACTAGCGGAAGTATCAACGTTGGTGAAATTATGCACATGTGCCACCGGTCTCAGTCTTTAGAGACACAGTCTACAATCTATTACATGGCTATTGTGAATTCAACACTATCGGTGGATAAGACTAGAGTTGAAATGCGACCTCACCCTATACTTACTGTGAATGCCGATCAGGATGAGATTGCTTGGGTGCAGTGACTATGACGTATTTGTATCGCCAACTGGGTATGGCATTTCACGCGCCCCAACTGGGTAAGACTATGAGATTGCATGGGGGTACTTCACTAGCAAAAATCAAGAATTTTATTGCAATTTCCTATAATGAACGACGATATCAGTTTACCCCTATCTACTCTTCATCTTTGCCTTTTGTCTTGGAAAGACTCTCGGATCCATCAATCAACAGTAACATGATTAATCAGCTCTTTATTCCACCATCCACCTCAATTTTCCAAATCTCAACATTGTAACATTAAATTAATATGACTCTTGGACACTTCAATTTGAGCCAAAATCAAGATTTATTTTCGCAAAATTGTTAAATTACATAGTTTAGTACTTGCAAAATCCAATCTCAAATATTCTACTAGTAAATACCTGTGAATGAAATTATAGGGTGTAAAGCTCAAAGATTAATGCAATACTAGCTTAAATCTCTAGAATAATTTCAACATGATGAACAGATACCTAATTCATTCAATTAAATCTAATTTCGTTCATTACTTAGCTGAGAAGATGGATTATCAGAAATATAGAGAGAATTTTCATCTGAAAATTGGGACTCCTCTTTCCTCATCTTTTCCTCTTGATACTTCTTCAATCTCTCATCCCATTTTGCCTGCGATCCCAAATCACAATAGAAAACGGAATCAAATGAAGAATTTGACAAAACCTATCACAATTGAATGAAAAAGAGAGAAAAAGAAGAAACCTTGTAACTAATTTCAAGGCGGTGCATAACGTAGAACCCTAAAATACCTCCTGCAATTGTGCCGGCAATTATACGAACATAAGCCCATTTCTGCGATCGCACGGTTTTCATTGTTAAGATTGTTTTTCTTTTTTGGTATTTGAAGGTACGGCTTTTTGTGGTTACTTCGCGACCTGTTGCCTGTTGGTCGCCGTTTCTACTCCAATTAGAACGTCAAGGCTATTAGGGGTGAAAGTTATTTGGTTAAAAACCGAAATCTAAATCAAACCAAACCGAATTAAAAATTTGGTTTGATTTTTACATAATTTGGTTTGGATATGATTTGAAAACATAAAAACAAATTTTATTCGGTTTAATTTGGTTTTAAAAGTAAAACACCAATTTAAACCGAGCAAAACCGAAATAAGCTAAATGATACGAATAATAAAACTTGAGCCCAAAAACTTAAGCCCAAACACGGGAAACCTTGAAGGACTAGTCAGTACTCACTAGTCCCACGCACATTCCTTTACAAATGAAAAAAACTAAGTATTATGCTTCCCTCACAGATATGTAAATCAATAATCTAATTTTTTTTTATTACTTCCCTTCGCACATTAATAAAAGGTATTACTCTTTTTAAAGTTTTTGTCTTAATTTTCTATGATTTCTTTTTTCTTTTTTGCTTCATTTCAATTTGATCTTTGTGTTTATTAGAATTTTTTCTTTTGATTCTCTTATGTGGTAATTTGAAATATTTATGATTTTTCTTGTAGAAAAGATGAAATAAATTGCAGAGAACTCTTTCAACAACCCAATAAGTCTAATTTCAGTCATTTAGACATTTTAGCATCTCAAGAACAGAAAATTAATCTGTAATAATTTAGGATTTGTAAAGATTTTAAAGTATATTTATAGGTTTTTAATATTAATTTTTGATTGTTTTTCATTGTAAATCTAACGGATGAATTTAATTGATTGTTTGTAAATTCAATGTCTATATTTAGATTAAGATATTTGTGTATTTTATTTTCTTGGTTTTAGTAAAACAAAGTTTGGTGTTTGTATTTGTTTTCTAATTATTTTAAGATTTATAAAAAGAAAGATCTCTTAAATAAAGTGTAAAAAAGACAAAACATGTTAAAATGCCTACTGAAATGGCTACATAACTTAAATTACTCGAGTTTTGAGATTCGCTGTAACAAGGAATTCTGGTGATTTCGGTTCAATTTGGATTGTTGAATATTAATTTGGTTTGGTTCAATTTGAATTGTAAAAAATAATTTGAATTTGGACTGAAAAAATCAACACCGAATTTAATTTGGTTTAATTTGATTTCGTACAAAATCCACAACAAAAACCAAATTTACACCCCTAAACTGGACTAAACTATCAAAAGAGTTATCACACCAATTATTCAAGACCTTAACAATATATAATAACTTAGACATTGTTGTGCCATGCATTGTTAATGGTTCTTGGTACTCCTCTAAAAGTTTGAAAAACTTTTTTGCATTTGCATTAGGTTTCTCATACTCCTCAACACTATTTAAAGCCTCTTCAACACTCTCAACATTCATAGCACCAACTCCACATGCATCTTGCAACATTGTAAAACCACTATCAGTGTCATTCGACTCATTAACATCATCTCCATCACTTGATTCAACTAATCTTCCCCATGATGTTCCCAAAAAGCGTACTTCTGATACATTCCTCTCTTAAGCAAGTCTAATCTTACATCACATTTTGTTTTAAGAAATATATTGCGACAACTATTACAGGGACACCTAATAGTAGTACTCTCTCGATCATCTTCTCTTACTTTGAAAAGAGCAAAATTTAGAAACTCATCAACACCGTTTACATAATCAAAAGATGAACGATCTTTTACTTTGATCCATGCCTTATTCAAATTTCATTTCCTATATTTAAAGTTTATAATAATTAGGTTGTATACCATTCAATAATATCACCCAAAAACTTCTTATAATGTTGTTAACAATAAGTACAAGAATAAGAACAATTTAACTTCAAGATGTTTGAAGAACAATTTAACAAGAACAAGAACAATTTAAAATTTTGAAACAAACACAAGAACAATTTAACAACTTGAATAACAATTTAAAAACCATGTGAAGGGGCGTTTTAACTTTAAGTTGTTTGAAGAACAAAAACAAAGATTACCATTTTTCAATTTATGCATGACAAATCAACTTAGAAAATATTTTCAATGAGTGACGATACCATAATGTATTCCAAGGCATTCAACAGAAAAATTTGAGATGTGCAGCTAATTTAAGATTAAAAATTTTTTAGTAATAAGTGGCAAGATTCATAACACATTAAAGGAACAAAACTAATAATACGAATGGAGAAAATATTTAAAAAAAATAATTAATGTTTTTATGAATAAACACTTAAATTTAAACAAATGAAATTGTTTAGAGGTTCTACCGTGAAAAGAGTCCACATTGACTTATTTATTGTTTGATTAATCATATTAATGAAAAAAAGTTGAAATCTCATTAATACTTCATAAATCAAAAAATTATAGGTGATCGACATAATTTATCATTAATTGTTTAAACAAAGTAATACCAAAACTTAATAATTCAAATTGCTAATGTATATTTATAAAATTAATATTTTATACATAAAAAAAATCCAATGTTCTTATGAATTTATTGATTAAAAATGGGAATAAAAAAATTGCACTAATCACGAATACGGTTAGTAGTTGTAGTGATTTACCTGAATAGCCAAGAGGGGACGTTGAAGACCCTCCAAATTAAGGACACCATTGTAAGGAACCAAATCTTTCACCATTGCAATCTATAACCCAGACATGATTCACAAAAACAATTTTCCAGGCATGATTGTCTAATTGTGGCCAAAAAATTAGCAACTGATAGTATTATTCTAATCACTTCAGTGCAAAATGATGTGGGCTTAATCTATAACCCAAAATTTCAAACCCTAGCAGTTTTTCCAATCAAATTACTCTCAAAATGCTCTAAATCGCATAAATTTCACAAAAATTAATCGCATAAATTTCACAAAGATAACCCAGAAATTCAAAGAATAAAAACAACCTAAAAATTCAAAGAACAACAAAAAGAACAAGAAACAAGAACAAGAACAACCCATAAATTGAAGAACTGTTGCTCTACAATCGTGAACCCAGAAATTCAAAGAAAAAAAAAAGCAAAAAAAAGTTACCAGCCGTGGGTTTGAGAGGCGGCTGAAGGGTGGCGTGGGTTTGATCGCTGCAGCGTGGCTGCAGAAGCTCCGGTGTGCAGAAGGCGGCAGAAGCTCCGGTTTGTTCGTGGGTTTGTGAGAGAAATAGGGTTTTGACTTTGTTTGATAGGGAATGGGTTTCGGCTGATTTGAGAGGGTAATGAAAAGTACAACGCGCGTTATGAAACAAAGGGATCGGAGTTAGTTGCCAAAAATTATTAGTATAATGGTTTTTGCAACCATTTTGTTGTATTTGTTTAATTAATTATTTTTTACAACAATATATACGGTTACGAATTATTCATTTAATTTTAATAATTAAACTTTGTGTTGCAAAAAAGTGGATTATACTGGAAAATTATTTTTAGTGGCGGAGATGTTAATTTTTTTATGGCAACGATTATTTAGCAACAAAAATAGATTTCGCAACTTGTATTTTTTGTAACGAAAAAAGTATAGTCACTGTTAAAACTTGTTGCTAAAAATGATTTTTCTTGAAGCCATTCCGCTTCCTTTTTTGTTGATACTAAGGCAATCACTAGTGGAAAAAACTTCATCTGCTGCGCTACATATACTACGGTTTTTTAAAGAAGCAGCAAAAAATAAGATAAAAAAATAAGGACAAAAAAAATTACATTAAAGGCTGCGGATTTTTAAGAACCGCAGCAAATAAGTCACTAAAGGCTCCGCGGCATATGTGCTTTGCTCTATTCTTTTTTTCAATGTCCAACCCAGCAAAAACCAATTAAAGGCTGCGGTTCTTAGTAAACTGCAGCATATGTCTTAATTTTTTTTTTTTCTTTCAAAATCCCACCAGCATTAAAGTGCAAGCCCTCAAAATTTTTTACATACATCAACTTCTTGCATATTACTGTGTTCTTCTTCATAAACTTGCATACTACTGTTCTTCTTCAAAAATCCACGTAAAATTCATCTTCATTGTTCTAAAATACGTCACTACTCTTCTTCTTCTTCTTCTTCTTCTTCTTCTTCTACTGTTCTTCGAAACCCCACTGCTACTAGTCATTGCTCTTCTTCTTCTTCTATTGTTCTTTGAAAACCCATAAATTACCCACCCACGAATTTCCTTCTTCATCTTCAAAGACCCACGAAATTTCAACCCATTGTTGATTCACCTTGTTTAATCTACTACATTTCAACCCATCATTGTTGCTTTTCCTTCAAAAACCCACGAAATTAGGGCTTAGTCTTGTTCTTCTTCACGGTAGAAATTTTTCAAGCTTAATTTAAGTTCTTCAAGCTTAGCTTCATTGTGTTTTAAGGATTTAGTTTTTTTTATACTAATTTTGATTTTGTTTTTCATGATAGGTTACATAATCCAATTTTAGAAACAAAATTATCGTATAAATTCTGACGTTATTGTAGAATCCCAAATACATGTCTATTTCTTGAAAGACCAAGAAATGACACCTCTCCCGTACATGAATACCCAACTACTAGTAAAAGATGATTCTTCTTTGTTAGTGATCCTACTTGCATTTGAATAACCTCGAGTACTAGAGGTTCTCCACTATAACATAACCCATGATTCTTTTTCCTTTTAAGTACCTAAGTATACTCTCCGAATGGCGATCTAATGCATAGGTCCTTGATTGCTAGTATACCTACTAAGCTATCCAAGATATATCGGGCCTTTTTGAGGTTATAGTATACATTAAAGATCCGATTATTTTTGAGTACGAAAGCTGAGAAATTAGACTACCCTCATGAGGTAACAATTTTACACTTTGATCCATTAGAGTAGACACTAGGCAACACTCCAACATAGTGAGATTGACTTAAGATTATTCATCTTTAGGCCTTATAATCTTTATGCCAAAAATGACATCCGCCTCCCTCATATCCTTCATATTGAAGACCAAAGATAAATAATTCTTTACCTTCTCTATTTGCAACAAACTTGTACCGAAAATAAGTATGTTATCCACTTATAGACAAGAATTATGGCAGTGTTGCCTTTGTTATCAAACTTGCTATATACACGCTTATCCGACTGATTCAACTCGAATCCATACGACCAGATAGTTTTATCAAATTTTTGATGTCAATGCTTTAGTGCTTGCTTTTAATCCATAAAGAGAATTCACTAGCTTGCACACTTTTTGTTCTTGTCCTTTCATAATGAACCCTTCCGTTTCTCTAATGTATATTTCTTCTTCCAGATCACCATACAAGGATGTAGAGCATAGGTGTCAAAATGATCAACACCACGCTTTTGCCTAAAGCCTTGAGCCACTAACCAGGCTTTAAACTTATCAACTATACAGACAACCAATGGCTTTGCACCCTAGAGGTAAGTCTTCCAACACCAGGTGATGTTTTCCATGATGGAATCCATCTCATCATTGGTGGCTTCCTCCCAAAAATCCAAGTGTTGTAAAGTTATAGCTTCACTATATGTTAACGGATCTCCTTCTACTCCATACATATATGGAATACTAGTGCAAAGATCATCTTTTCTTCCTTAAATCAAATAAACTTCAAAATCGAGTGCAAAAGGTTTTGCTTTTCTTTGCCTTTCACTCCTATGCAATGTAGGAGCATTTTCCTCGTCACCCTCCATGATCTCTTGCAGGGCCGTCTTTGACATTTTAGGGGCCTTAGGCAAAATAGTAAAAAAATTGGACTTACAATCAACAATGAAATTCCATTGGGTCAAAAATGAGGCGACAAACCAGATTCCAGATGAACAAAGCATGGATTTTGTAGACCAGTAGACGCGTCAAAAATCTTGAAGATGACAATGATTCAGTTTCAAAAAAAGAGAAAAAAAAGGACATGCAACAATAAAATTCCAAACACCATTGATGAATGAGGAATTGAAGAACTGAAGAGTGACGAATTAGAAGTGACGAATTGAAGAGAAAACAAAAATAAAATTGTTGAGGACTGATGGAGAAGGTGAAAGATTAAGAAAGAGATGAAATTCTAAACACATGAATAACAACATTGAAATTGTTGCCAGTGACATTGAAGGAGTTTGTAGCTTTTGAAATTCCACTTCATACGCATAAAGTTTATGGAGCAGTCTTAGTTTTTGAAGAATAGGAAAATTAAAGAGGAGTTTTTTCAACAAATCAATTTTTAAAAGTAATTTTCAAAGTAAGCTATTTTTACACGAAGTTGTGATTAGGATAAGTTCATTGTTAATAACAGCGGGCATATAAGTCAGGAAATCAATAGGTCGCTGTTATTAACAACGGGCGATTAGTTTACACTATATTTTCACTAGTCAGCATTTGCCCACTGTTAATAAGAGCAGCCCATTAGTTGCCTAACTTTCACTTTAATTTTGAACATATCCTCCATTGTGTCTGTGTGTGTGTTTATATATATATATATATATATATATATATATATATATATATATATATATATATATATATATATATATATATATATATATATATATATATATATATATA